>NW_024582933.1:258517-259663 GCF_018398535.1 Haplochromis burtoni
GCACAGAGGATGTAAGGTTTGGGACAACAAGTGGTTCCCAGACTGGGCTGCTCTCCAGCAGGTGCCAAGAATGAAAACCTCTGAAGGAGGGAGGTGAAAACACCCCAAAGTTGTGTCCTGGGGTTGTTCTGCCAAAATGTGCAGCAAAAAAAAACAAAGAGATGTCAAAAATCTCTTTCCAAAAGGCACCATAAACAGCAATGAAACGTCTAGTTCTGCTACTCAAATTAGCAGAACTGTGGTTTGTCATACAGTGACCGGATGTCTATGCTCATTATCCTTTTTTTTTTAAATACAAAAACCCAACCAAGGAGATAAATAATGGAGTCAGCAAAATGAATATTTTTAGCAGCAATGATGCCTTCCCTCAGAAGTTGTCTTTGATTAAATGGGAGTGCTCTTGTCCCATCATAGGAGCCAAATATCTCCAGATTACACTCCAGGTTAATGAACACACCATACTGTTTGGGTAAGCCAAATATATCTGGACAGGACCACAACATGTGTGACACTGACACTTTTGCAATACCACGTTTGTCACACATGGGGGAGACAGTGCCAAATGTTTTGTTAAGTCTTGGCGTAGTGGAGCTTATGCAAGACTTTAAATTCAATCAACCTGGAATTGACAAAAAACCTTTGAATACTTGACAGGCTCTCTTTTGAAAGTTCATCTGAAATCACACTTCAGTTAATTGGTGAAGGCTTCACTAACATGGTTGTGCTAACTGCCATAACAAAAACTGGAAGCTAAATGTTTGGGAGTTTGTGGCATTGAGAAGAGGTCATAAAAAACATGACTTATTAAAAAAAAAAGTCATCAGCACACAAATTCACAAGACTTTCCATTCTTCCAGATTTTTACACCATGAATTCCTGGGTGACTTCTGTTAACCTATGTAGTGCAGTTTTTCTGTGGACAACTTTGTGGTCACAACACCCATGAAAGCACAGCGACGGCTTGCGTTAACCCTCTGACGACAAAATTTACAATGCCCAGACCCAAGGAGACACGTGGATGCTCGTGATGTGAAAGTACAATACTGGTGTGAATGTGCATGCGCATCTTTTTCTGTGTCAGGTCTGATGCCACAAAAGATAGTGGCATGAGAAACATTTAGCTACCACAAACCACAGAGCTGTTCA
>NW_024582933.1:261208-263239 GCF_018398535.1 Haplochromis burtoni
GATATAAGTCGGTGCTCACGAACAGTTAACAGCAAGCAGAAACATGTAACACTTCTTTTACCATATCTTGCTCAAACACCTCTCTTGTTGTTTGCCTACATATTCATTAACAGAATACGTTCACTGAGATAAACTGCCCTCTTGACATACCTGCAGAAAAAGGCATAAAGGCTTCTCTCTTCCTAAAGTTACCATCCTGGTCCAAAAAGTGTTGAGGGTTGAAGGAATGTGGAGTTTCCCACATTGACTCATCATTGAGTACAGAGTGCAATAAAGCCAGGATCATGGTGCCCTGAAGAAACAGGTAAGTTAATTTGTGTTTGTTTAAAAATTATCTCAACTTTTAAGAACAAAATAATTAAACAGGTTAGATGGAAAATCAGCTGATAGAGAAACGAATTATCATTACATATGTTGAGCAATTAATATTTGGATATTCCAAAAGAGCTACTAAATGTGTTGTATCGTATTATGAGTTGTAAAACACTTGTTATTTAACAACAGATGCACCAAAATGCAGTGGTTGTTTTTTATGTTTAACCATTAGCCCACTGCAATTAATTAAGATATTTCCATCATAAATATTGCGCAAAAACTGTCTTTCTGAGTTTATCTATGCTTTAAAGTGACTGAAAGAAAAAAAAAACATTGCTGAATTTAGTGAGTTATTCAGTAGCTATGTGACCAGAAACCAGAAAAACAAGCAAAAGGCTTTGGTAAAATAATTCTTAGCATGAGTACCTTTGGGATTGTGTACTTATCCAGTATTGTATCCTTGTTTGTCATGTGTGACAAACTCAGTGGGAGGATGTTGCCCATTCTCTGGATCTCATGAATAACCGCATTGGTATAAGGCATGTTTTCTCTGTCACTCATAGAGGGCTGTCTGGATGAACCAATCACAGCATCGATCTCAGCCTGGACTTTTTCTGTACACAGTTAATAATGTGAGTCTACGTCGAGATTTTTAAAGTTGAGAAAATAATTCAAATCTACGTAAATATATAAAATAGACTTGAGAGAAAACCCAATCCAGAGTCAAAATTAAACAGAGACACACATTACAATGTCACATCAGAAACCATCAATTTTTATATAAATGGCTGACCTATAAGAGGCCGCTGTCATTATAAAGTTGAGATACTTGCAGAATATGTAGTCATAGTGACTATTACTCAGTCACAAACCTTGTATGACAGGATAGTGGATCATATACAGAAGGCCCCAGTATAAAGTAGTGGTAGTAGTTTCAGTTCCAGCACCAAAGAGGTCAAGGGTGCAAGCATTCAAACTACTGAGATCAAAACTTGAATCATTGCCTTCATTCTGTTAGAGGCAAAGATGAAAAAAAATCTGATGACATTTCATTAAAAATGTAAAAAGAACAAAAACAGCAGAGATGCAGGACAACACTCACCTTTTCCATTTCTATAAGAAAGGAGTCGATGTAGTCTCTCGGAGATGATGGGTTAAAGTCTTCTTTGTGTTCACTGATCCTGTTTTCTATGTAATTATTTATATTCTTGACCAGAGTAAATGTCTTCTGGTGAGGTCCGGGCACCCACTTCATCAGCCAGGGCATTGCGTTGTACATCTACAGCGCAGGAGGACAGTCACTAACTTGTCAGACAACGTGGATATATCTATGACATTTCTATTTATTTAATAAAAATGTACTAAATTAATTAGCTTTCAAAGAGAGATCCACATTACTGTATGTCCCTATGTGAAAAAGTAAACAAGAGATTGTTAAATCATGAATTGACTATGATTAATCCCATTTTTTGTAAAGACCTTTTAAATCACTTAAATAGAACCTGTCTGACAAAGTAAAGGAGGCTAAAAGATCTTAAAGCACCTGAGAACGGCTTATAAAGACATTTCTAAGTCGCTGGGACTCCACAAAAAAGATCAGAGCCCTTATCCACAAATGAAGAAAACTTGGAACAGTAGTGAACCTTCATAGGAGTGGTCGGCCTACCAAAATGACTTAAAGAGTGCACCACTGATCACCCAGGAGGTCACAAAAGA
>NW_024582933.1:263612-270583 GCF_018398535.1 Haplochromis burtoni
CATTTGCATAAATCCTTTTAATTAGATTACTGAATCCTGGTTTAAAGGAGGCTCACCTGTGCCCACATGGTTACCTCCAAGTACAAAAGCTCATTGAAGTCCTGAAGAATAGACTGATGCTTCTCATCACTGTACTCAAATCGATTTGAAAACACCAAACAGCAGATGATGTTTGACACGGCGTTGTTTAGCAATGGCTGTGGATTAAAAGGCTTTCCTGTAAATAAAAATAAAGTGTGGATGAGACAGAAAATGGACTCCATGTCCAAAGAGAAGACAAACTTGCTTGATATTTACTAAAAAAGCGTGTATTATATAAGAAAAATTAGCAATTTTCTATTTTATATGTTTAGCAGAAAATTAGATAAGGTCATAAGCAATTATCAAACATTTAAAATGTAAAAATTATCATCAAACAGTGTGTGTCTGTGAAGGTTCTCAGTCATCCAGGTCATCATAGTCTAAGGAGCTTGGAAATCCGAGAAGCTTCTTCAATTCTGAAGAAGCTTCCTTCTCGGATTAGAGGTGAAACATCTTCAAGGAACTTAAAGAAGTCCAGACGCTTTTCTTTCCAAGTTCCTTAGACTATCAAACAGTGTGATTTTTTAAATGCCTTGCTGGTCTGCAAAAGCCTCTGTGAGATACTGGCACTCCTGCTGGATGAATTCTGCCAACGTCGTCTTGCCCAGACCAAAGTTTCTGAGTGTCTGAAGAGAAAACCTCCTCCGCTGCTTCCATGGATAACCACTGGAAGCTACAATACCTTTGAAAAAACATATACAAATATAAATATTTTGACTGGAAGAGAAACTAGGCATGTTGATCACCATCGTCACGCTAATAAATCTAACTTGGTGCCCATCTGATACTCCAGTATTAAGTGTGTAATTAAAAGAAATGAAATCACCTTTATTTCCAAATACATCGTCAACCAGAGGAATTATGGGACGATCTGCAAAGTCTTCTCCTCGTTGGACCAGGGCTTCCTTTACAGACTTGTAGCCATTAATGATCACAACTCTATGACCAAAGATTCGAAGGCTGAAAATGTTTCCATATTTCTCTGAAAACTGAATCGACAGTAGATTTAGCTTGTTATTCAACACTTGCATATTTTAGGATAATTTAAAAAGAAATAACTTTTCTGATACAGCTGACTTTTACATTTTTATTCTACCAAAAGAAAACTAAGACTGTAGCAGCTGTGATAAGTGTGACATGTGATACCATGTCCTAAAAAATATAACAACCACAAAACAAGCAAATAAAAACAAAAAACAAGAACTGAAAGCAGCTAATAAAATTAAACAGAAATGCTTGCTTACAAATATTTAATGTCTCTTTACGGGACACTCGGCAGCAAAAAGTAGAAGCTGAAAGGACAATAGCAGCGACTTGAAATGCAGCTCACACTAAGCTTGTAGGCTGTTAGTTATGTTCAGTGTTGCCAACTCCTCAGTAAGGAAAATCGCTATTGGCTGTCCTAAAAGTCGCTAGAAGTCGCTAGATGACGTCATCACCTAATATGCATAATTGGTCATGCTAATATAATGGTAACCTACGCTGTTGGAGAGAGAAATAACATCGTGGAAGAGACATAAAGTTAGCAAAAAACGTCCTAAATGCATTTAGAATTTATTTAGAACTACAAACTTAATTTCTTTTAGCAATTATTGTTTTTTAATGTCACAATTCCAACCCTGCTCCTTTATTCGGGCTTTGACCGGCAAAAGTGACCCGAAATAGGCACTCTGGTGGAGTTACTTTGTGTGTGAGAGTGTGTGTTTATAAGTAGTTTTAAACCTTGTGATCCACAAAACAGCATAACAGTAAAAGAAGAACTGACTGTGTTACAGACAGTGCGGGAGCAGCGGCTTCGCTCATGCGCGATTCATTTGCAGTTTGGACGCACAGGTGTGAACATCTCCTGCAGCTGGGGGAGGACTATCCTCCGCCCGTGAGCGCTTTAGCACGGGTGAGGTACCCACGGCCGCACCGCTGCTTGTTGAGAGTAAGAGCAACACGCCCTTTCACGTCAAAAAGTCGTCATAAATAAGTCTCCAATAATTCCAGAAAAAGTCGCCAGATTTGTCACTAGTCTTTTTAGAAAAAAAAAGTCGCTAAGGGGTCTGAAAACTCGCTAAATATAGCGACAAAGTTGCTAAATTGGCAACACTGGTTATGTTACCGAATGTTTTAAAGTCTAATAAAAAAAACTGCTCTGCCCCATGTAGCCCAATCTAAGTCTAAATGATTACCAATAACGGAGGAATAAAGGGAACCTATAGCACCATTTAGCTACCTATTTGCAGTAAACGAGTCGCCCCATTTCCTATATGAATATATTCTTCTTCTTAACAGCAACAATGATAATAATAATCGTTACTTTGTATCACACCTCTTCGAACTGCAGATGGAATCTGTTAGGTTGCAGGCGATGAAGATCACCAATAAAAGGGAGAGCCCACGGTCCGGGAGGAAAGTTTTTCGGCACTCGGTTCTTCAGAACATGAGCCAGCAGAAGAAAAAGACAGGAAAAAAATAAAATGCTCCTGCCGTCAACCCACTCCAAGCCGAGAGCGCTGTATAATGTCTCCATAGCTCCGCTCATTCGTGTCACTTTACTGTTTTAACTTTGATTTCACCACTTGATAAAATGGTGGGTGATTATATAACCAAGTGGGTTCGATAGCTGGCCTTCAAAATAAAAGCATTTAATAAAAACATGAAATCAATAACAAGTATCTTACTACGATGATCGTAGCGTGTTTATGTGTGTGTGTGTACAAGGTTTCCTTGTTAACTGATGGCCCAGTGTAAAGGAAAGGTTGCATGTCACATCATCACACGTACAGAAATTATTAACATGTATAGCTTTAATAAGCTTTATCTAACAGTTTTTATGATTTTCCTATATGTTATATTAATTGATCATACATCTGAAAATGATACATTCTCTGTTTGTTTGGCGTGTCACGTGTTTCCTGTACTTATTGTAATTTATTTGTCACTGATTTTTGTTTCAATCAGCAGTGAAGGATGCGAAAAAGCATTAATCAAATTAAACAACCCAGCTGATTTGTAAAGAAAAAAAATCATCTGGGGGAGTTCCTCTACATTATTTAACAGTTGGGGTAGGGAGATTACAAGCTGTTAGTGATAGCTGTCAGTCCAGTCATTCATTGTATTACTGCCCTCTGCCAAGGTAAAGACTAAAGCTGACACCACTGACACAAGCTCATAATGAAAAAGGCAAGTGCATGCAGAAAATCAATTTATTTATGACATTGTGCATTTTATAACAAGCAGTGGTATGAAAAATAAAAACACTCACACCAACTGAAATAAATTATTATGGTTATTAAGATCACCCTGTCACCACCTGGTTTGCCTGCATTCCTCTGATATCCAAATAAACATAAACCTATATACTTTTCAAAATAGTTTGTGAATTTAAAAGGGCCTTCTTGTTTAAGAGTGACATAAGATTGTTGGTAATCAACCCGCCCATTAGGTTATATCATAGAGAGTCTGCTGTAGAATAACAACTTATTTCTTATGTTCTTTTAAAGAAATTGGGAAAGTCAAGATAAGGATTACCACGTTTAGCAGAACACCTTCAAAATACCATCAAAGCAAACAGAATTTTTTTTTACTATTCTGATATATTTCCAGAATCTTAAAATACTTTAAACACATCGTTGACGAGTGTTAGCTTCATTAACCAGGCGGTCACTGTTTCATGAGGGTCCGTCAGTGCCAACAAAACTGACTAAACACAGCGAGTGGTTTTGTGCAACACAAAGACAGAATCTAAGAGTAATCATCAAGCACAGTGGTGCAAAATTATAGAATTGCATTCCTGCCTCAAGCACTGAGCAACTTCAAAACACTGAATCAAATAAGCATTGTTTCATAGAGTACTTAAAGATTATGTGAAATCATCTTTTGGATAATTGAACTAAAATAGGTTATTGATCCTCGACATACAAGCAAATCCACCAAGATATGGTGGGCTTTTGTTTTCAATGTAGACACTGACTCAAGTGTAGATTAAACTTAGTAAATTAAAGTTTGAATCCTATGTAAATATCTCTGCAGTACTATTAAACGTTAAAAACAGAATACTGTTTTTTTTTGTCCTGCTGTATTTATCTTATTGTCAAAACTTTACTGAAGTCCTTGTAAATGTTTGCTTATGACAGCGATTATCATGCATATGCAGTGGAATGTGATCTCTTAAAAAGTTGTAATTTAATATTGTAAACCTTTCAAATTTTTATTTGTTGAATACAATGGATGGAATGGTTCCTTTAAAAGGTCTCCATGGTGAGAAGAATTTAGCAGGTATAGATAATGCTTCATATGACAAATATGATGGAGGACATTGATTCATCAAACTGAGTATCAGACAATTTCAGTTTTGTCATAGTTGATGGTTTAACGCGGTACAGCACAGAGGCGGTAAGGTTTGGGACAGCGTGCGGCTCCCAACTGGAACTCCAGACTGGGCTGCTCTCCAGCAGGTGGCGAAAGAGAAAACCTTTGAAGGAGGGAGGTGAAAAACAAAAACAACTCCATCCTGGCCAGCTGTTCTCCAAGACACACACGCTTGCCTGAGAATAAACAATAAGACATGAGTTTTATTCAAAAAATTTACAAGATATTCACTATATCATAGAGTTTACTCCACTTCTGCAACAAACTAAGGATGCATGACATTTTGCCTTGGCTAAAACAGTACAAGAGGCTTTAATGTACAACAAACCTGCAGAAAATGGAAGGAAAGCATCTCTCTTGCGAAATTTACCATCCTTGTCCAGAAAGTGTTGAGGGTTGAAAGAGTGCGGAGTTTCCCACATTGACTCATCGTGTAGGACTGAGTCCAGAGTAGCCACGATCATGGTACCCTGCACAAAAAATACTATAAAAATAGCCAAAATACTAAAATTGAAAGAAATAAAAAAAAAATTAAAATTGTTATTCAAGTATATTGGTTTAATTTGCCATATAACAGAAAGTGAGCTGATGGAAAAAGGCAACGTAACATTGTCAAAATGTCCAAAAGAGCTTTTTAGTATGCAATTGTGTCAAACTACAAAGTGTATAATGCCTGTTAATTAAGAACCAGGGACAAGTGCAATGGTTGTTTTAGATGTTTTTAACCTTTAATCGTAGGTGTTAAAAAATTAATCTGTTTTCTCAAAATTTCAAATTTTTACAAGTGTATATTCTGGTGTCTATTCACATTAATTTCTCACTTTCAGTTATTGGTTTGAGTTAATATGAGAACAGTAATGAAGTTGACCTTTTTATTTGATTTGAAGTTGCATTGTCATTACATACAGTATTTCAGAGAAACTAGAGAGAAACCATGCTAAGTCATTGCTGTTTTGATAAAATAGTGGCCGTATGATTTGACATCTACTCTATCTGTCGCAGGACAAAAGGCAGTCTATGCAGGGCCATAAGAGTATCCTTATGTGTAGTCAGGAATCACTGTAATACAGAGCCCTGATGTAATGTAATCCATTAGCACAGGTGTGCCACAGAGATCTATTCTTGGACCTCATGTATTTATTCTGCACATAACCACAGACTAAAAATGGACTCAGCCACTGTGTAGTTACAAAACTCTGCATTTTGATGGGTTAGCATTTTGGCTGCTGCCATGTTACTTTTTAGGAGTCAGAAGTTACCATATATTGTTGAGAAGTCTAAACAGGCATGGTACTGTGAATTATTTAAGCATTACATAAGTCATTTTAAGGACTGCATAATATCTGGATAATTTTGAGGAAGAAGAATATTTTCACCATCTTACATCACAAATACACTTTACTTTCCGGGTCCATGTGGTATCAACCTTTTGGGATTTACTTACCTGGATGATTGATCATACATCAAGAGAGTACAGTTGATAGTGAGTGTTACACTATTTTTATACCAGGCTTTAAATGTGCTTTTTAAAGCTGCTTCATTGGTTATTTTAAGTGTAACATTAGGATTGACTTTTCAAGTCAGCTTCAAGTTGCTAAATTGGTAGACAAGGAATACTTTATTCTACAGCGAAACTGCCAGAAAGTATTATGGTTTGTGTACCTTTGGGATTGTGTATTTATCCACTGTAGTTTCCTTGACTGTCATATGAAGCACATTGAGAGGAATGATGTTGGCCATTCTCTGAATCTCATGAATGACAGCATCAGTATAGGGCATGTTTTCTCGGTCACTCACAGAGGGCTGTCTGGACGAACCAACCACAGCATCAATCTCAGCTTGAACTCTCTCTGCACAGTGAAAACAGGATACAATCAGAGTGTGTATCAAGGTTATTATATTTATCTAAAAGTAAATGAAAAATTTAAATTGACAGTGAGAAACAATTTCAGGTTATTAATGTAAAAATAAAAACGTACTTAAGAAAAAACAGTTACTACCAATACTGAATTATTAACTTCAGATCAAACATAATTAGAAACATAAACAGGAACTATATTTTCAGTTTTAGTATTTGTGAATTTGTTAATATTTGTCAACACAAAAAGCTACGAAACATTTAAACATATGTTTATTGAAAGGTGGAAAGTCTACATGAATGTCAATCGGCTATCTTCACATATTGATTTTTTATTGTCAGCTTCATGACCACATATGTGGTCTTCCTGTTTTCTGATAAATAATGCCAGGATCTACTCTGGAAACTGACTGATTCCCAACTAGAAATCAAAACATGCTAAAAAAAAAATGATGAGACTATCATAAACTCTGTTTTGTGTATTATGTAGATGACTAACACAACCTGCATGCTTTTTCTCACAGTACAAGACCGACATGACAAAATACATAGTACTGTTGGGTATTACACACGCACCTTGTATATCAGGGTAGTAGATCATGTAAAGCAACCCCCAACGTAAAGTAGTGGTAGTAGTTTCAGTTCCAGCAAAAAACAGGTCCATGGTGCAAGC
>NW_024582933.1:272367-318045 GCF_018398535.1 Haplochromis burtoni
TCAGTGTACTCAAATCGATTCCCAAACACCAAACAGCAGATGATATTCGACACAGCATTATTTATCAGTAGTTGGACATTAAAGGGCTTTCCTGCAAATCAAGACAGAAAATATGGGGACAAGTACCCAGTGTCATAACAAAGCAAGCCCACTCGATTGAATGGTGCCAATCATGTCACCAAGATGTTTTTTATGCCTTGGTGTTCTGTGAAAGCCTCTGAGAGATACTGGCACTCCTGCTGGATGTATAACTCCAGCGTCTTCCTGCCCAGACCAAAGTTTCTGAGTGTATGAAGAGCAAATCTTCTCTGCTGCTTCCATGGATAACCATTTGAACCCACAAGACCTTTGAACACACAAATACACAATAATAGATTGAATAAGAGACACTACCTTACACCCCTGATTTGGTGTCTCAATTATGTTGTTCATTGTATTCAACACTAACTATATATATTTTTTAATGAAAAAGAGAAAAACAGAACCTTCATTCCCAAATAATTCTTCAAACAGTGGTACGGTGGGTCGATCTATGAAATCGTCTCCTTGCTGGACCAGGGCTTCTTTCACAAACTTGTAGCTATTAATGACCACGGTTCTTCCACCAAAGATTTTGATGGTGAAAATGTTTCCATATTTCTTTGCAAACTGAACAAAGACAGCAGGCAGATGTTGTGGTTCAACAGTATTCAGAGAATTAATACTGCTTCTACATCTTTACTACAGATACTATAAGATTGCAGCAATGTTGCCTCATTAATATTATATCTCTTAACAAGAACCCAAATGTCAAACACATGAGAAAATATTTAAAAATAGAATATAAGTAACCGAAAATGCAGCTCTGGCTGAACCCTCTTGAGGTGGTCTCCATAAACCAAACTCAAGCAACAAACCTTTTCTCTTGTGTGAATAAAGGCAACTGCAGATAAAGTTCACTGAGTTAATGATTGCCAGAGTTTTAAATGGGGACTTGCTTGAACTTGTTCTGTAGTACTTTAAACAGGCAGAAGGTCCTTTTACTAACTATTACATCCATATTACAAATATTCTTTCACTGAGGATAAGTAATGGCCATTGAAAAAAGATGCTCCTTTAATTCTTGGATATTTTATTATTAACTCTTCAGAGGAGGTTATGTTTTTGGTAGCATTTATATCCATGCATGCCAGCATTTTGTTTGTAAACATGAAAGCTCAATTTTAAAATTTATTGTTATTTATTGTTTTTGTTGCTATGCATTTGCATTTAAATACCTTGTCAAATTTGACCTCTTATATCATTTTTTCATTTCGCATCTGCCTTTCTTGCAGGTTGACCCCAAGATGTGTTAAATTTTTATAGAAAGTTTTATTGAGAGAAAGAGAAAATTAGCTAGAAATATATTGTAGTATTATATTGTAAAATAAGCACAAGTTATACTATTATCCATTACCTACTCCTATATAACATTTTTGTAATTAAAGTAAAGCTACCCTTATCTGATTTTTAAGGAAAAAAGAAAGAAAAGAAAGATATTAAAATTAAAACACTATTCCCTTAATAGTAAACACGAGTACCTCTCTGAACTGCAGGTGTATTCTGTCAGGTCTGATGCGATGAATGTCACCGAGAAACGGGAGAGCCCACGGTCCAGGTGGGAAGTTCTTCGGCACTCTGTTCTTCCAAATATCAGACAACAGCAGGAAAACACAGAGAAATATTAAAATGCTCCTTCCATCTATCCACTCAAAGCCAAGAACACTGTATAATGTCTCCATTTAAAGTTCTTAATGTCGCATGCTGGATTACTGTAGTGATTTAACTGTGATGCTACCACGAAACAAAGTGCGATCAGATAAATGGGTGGACTACTTAAAACACAAAGGTGAAGCTAAGACTAGCCTTCAAAATAAAAGCTGATAATGGTGGTGTTATTTTCAGTTTTTTTTACACATAGTACATTATTACATGCAAAAAGGCTACACATAAAATTATGTATGAAGTACTGATTACTGTATCAGTAATATCGGTGATTGACATTGTGAGGGAAAAACAATTATTTCCTGCATAAAACAAAGAATAACCCACCAGCACAGCCAACCCACCTCCTAAAGAAAAGCGAACAAAGACATGTATATGTAGATATGTAAACAGTGTCCAGTAACTTTATACCATTTCATAATGATGGAGAGGCCAAACTATTGAGTGCTGCATTATTAAGTGGCTGAATAAAACAATGATATAGCTTCCAAGCAAACATCTTGTTTGTGTGCTTGGAAGTTTTTTTTCTTTTCACAATTTAAGTCCTTTCAATGGCAGTCAAGCCTGAATACGAACTACCAAGCTAACAATTACGCATGTTTAATTCTAAAAAAACATGGTTGACTCATGTAAGTAGAACACGAGGAAAGAAAAAAAGAAGTCTGGTTGCAAATTTTGAAGCCAATATGATAACCTTATTACACCAACGATGTGGAGGTCTAGCTTTTTAGATCCAATCTGGTCTTTAAGTCTGACGTCATTAGCCGTTTCCGGGCCCAAATTCCGCTTCAGGTCCCAAAATCAAACAAGCACTGCGGCATTACATTACTGCGGAGTTACAAACTGTCTAAATTCTTTCATCTTTAATCAGTGTGGCTGCTGTAACAGGTAACAATTAAGTTTAACATCCAGGCATCCATGAAAACAGGATTAATAAAATTTGGAAGTTAGCAGGGAGTTAGCTCGCTAGTTTCCACCTAAACATAACATACCAGGTTCTGACAGGGATTTCTGAAAAAAATTAAGATATACAGCTCTGCTATCTGCGAACATTGAGGAAGACAGCAAGCTAAACAGTAGTGATGCTTGTAGGGTTACTGAAGTTAGACTAGCTGTAAAATATTAAGATGTGCTACTTGATCGCTAGTGACACAGTTGTGTTAGCATAATAGACTTTGACAGTTTTGAGGGAGAGTGAGTCCAAAAGTCCGCAAAACTACAGATATCAAAGCAACTGCAGAGCGAAAACAATTAATCCTCCTGACAACGTTGTGGTGTTTACTGCCAGGGGTATGCTACTATATCCATTAAGGAAGGGTTTTTCTCAGCCTTTGTCAACTGAGACGGGCAAAAAGAGTCCCAGGTCCACTCTCAGCCAGGCCAAGTTTGTTTACTATATTGGTTAAAGATGGGTGATGCATCACCTTCTGACAGCGAAGACGGGCAGATAGCCTCCCAGGTGCATCTTAGCAGGGCTGAGTTTATTTAACCCTTTCTTTGGACTTATCACCGTTGGCCATAACACAACCAAAGGTTAGTTATTGATCCTAATTACTACATTTGAGACAGTATTGGTCAACATGTCCTCATACAACAAGTGGCACACACTTCATTAATGTAATTGTAGATAATATTTGACCTAAATATGTGGGTCTTGTGAGTATATATGATTACATAGTATATATGTGAATATATATGTCATAAATTGTGGAATTCTTTTTTCTGGCAGCCACATTTTGGAACAGCTGTAGTTTGTGTTTGGTTCATGCAAATGTATAACAAATTGCATTGATCAAACAAAGAGGAATTATAAGCATGGCATGGCAGCTAGATTCCTTTGGATCAAACTGAGCTGAACTTAATAAGTCGCCTAAGCCAGATAGAGCAAGATTGGACTAAATTGACAGTGATGCTTATTTATGCTGGGTTTTTGCAATATTGGCCCACATTTATAAGCAAGGAGCCCAGCTATATATGAATAATGTTAGTGTTCCATTGTCTACTTTACTTACATGAAGTAATTGTGCTCTTGTGATGTCACCAATGTCAGAAGGATTTAAGCACCTGGCAACCTAGAAGTGCTCCAGTTCCTGTGACCTGTTTATCCATTTCCTGCAAAGCTGACAGTAGTGCAGTATCTTCCAGACCAAGCTCCTTTCTGGACAGCTTTTGCAAGAGGATCTTAACAAAGAGGACAACAGAACTCCAGATTCTTAAAGGAGAGTTAAAGTATTGTAAATTGAACTAAAAGAGAAACAATACCTCAGAGGTACAGAGGTTTGGATGCCCAGTTGCAGCCCAAACACTCTCCCCACAACAAGGAAGTCATGATCCAAATCAAGTACTTCATACCATGTATTCTATACTTTTGGTATTGCAACCATCATGGCACACCTGCTGCTCATATATTTTTACATTTCAAATGATTAGTTTTAGAAGCATTTCTAAAAGGATCTCAATGCTCTCTCTACTCTTGCCACCCTAGATTTTCTCATTTTCTCTTACTTGTCGTTTTCTATCTCTAACTTCAAACACACTTCAGGTAAAACAAAAACCTTTGATTGTGTGTTAATGGTGTAAAGAGAAATGAAAAGTCAAGCTTGAGATTTTTTTTAATGGTAATTGTTCAGAATTAACATTCATTTCAGGTAAAGTAACAATTTAGAAGAAATGATTCTGTAAGCCTTCAAATACAGTGGAAAGTTTTCTAACAGATTACTTTGATTGTCCTTAAAAGGGACAGAATCCACTTTACTTGTAAAAGCAATGAACCAGGCAGGTATCTCTAAAATCGTTAACCAGAACAGAGACTCAATCCTTTCACTTGCCTTAATGTCAGAAAAAAAGGATAAACTAATCTCAGTTTTTTGGTGGTTTAACATTTTTAGTAATTTCTGTTAGAGTAGAATAGATTCATATTGTAAAAGTTAATGAAAAAGGTCTACTGGACTACAAGAACAAAAACTAAACTGCATTAGATGATAAATGTAATAAAGGAGTGATTTATTTTCAGTTTGCCATAGTTGATGGTTTAACGTGGTACAGCACAGAGGCGGTAAGGTTTGGGACAGCGTATGCCTCCCAACTGGAAATCCAGACTGGGCTGCTCTCCACCAGGTGGCGAAAGAGAAAACCTTTGGAGGAGGGAAGTAAACAACAGGAATAACTCCATCCTTGCCAGCTGTTCTCCAAGACACACACGCTTGCCTGAGAATAAACAGTAAGTCATGAGTTTTATTCAAACAATTTTTTTACTACACTTCTGCAACAAACCAAGGATGCATGCCATTTAGCTAAAAGAGTACAACAAACCTGTAGAAAATGGAAGGAAAGCATCTCTCTTACGAAATTTACCATCCTTGTCCAGAAAGTGTTGAGGATTGAAAGAGTGTGGAGTTTCCCACATTGACTCATCGTGTAGGACTGAGTCCAGGGTAGCCAGTATCATGGTACCCTGAACAAAAAAACAAACAAAAACCCCACAAAATAATCTTAAGACCTGAGATACTGAAATTGGAAAACCAACAAGTAAACAAACAAACAAATCTAAATTGTTACTGAAAATTGGTTTAATTTGCCATATGACAGAATCCAAATCCAATTTATATAGCATTTAAAAAAAAACAGAAACATCTTGATGCATGCTCATCCAGGTAAGTAAATATCCAAAATTTTATTCTTTTCATCTGGACGTAGCATTTTCAGTGGGAGCAACATTTCATCACTCATCCAAGTGACTTCTTCAGTCTCAGCTGACTGCAGGTTTCCCCAGTCTTATAAACAGTACATTTACATAATGACTGAAACCAGCCCACTGAAGGAACAATATGCTGGGAGGCCAGTTGGGGAATGGCTGCAATCACAGCATTGTACGATGGCGAAAGATGTACCCTTAGGCCCCCTCCTCGATTAAGAGGTGGTCTTTCCCTTTTCACGTAAATGGCCTCCTTGACTCCGCGTTCAAACCAGCGTTTTCGCTTAGGCAGTAGTTGTCCTTCTCTCCTGGATCGGCTGGAGCTTTCTTTTGGTGCCTTCCCATCTTTGACAAAAGTCCAGCTGGGATAACCACGTTTACTCAGGGACTTCTTGATGTGATGTTCTTCTGCCTCCCTGGCCGCTGTGTCTGTGGGGATTGTGTTATGTCTCTGTGTTGTAGAGTCCTGATGACACCCAGTTTATGCTCCAGTGGATGATGAGAATCAAACCTTAAATACCGATTCATATGTGCAGGTTTACAGTACAAATCAGCTTTTAGATGTCCCCCATTACTCATGGAAATCTCACAGTCTTAGAAGGCTAACCTGCCATTTTTCATATCCTCCCTGGTGAATTTGATGTGTCGGTCCACAGAGTTAATGTGATCCGTGAATTGTGGTATGTCCTGAGATTTGATTTTCACCCAGGTGTCATCCACATATCTGAACTAATGACTTGGTGGTGTTCCAGGGTAGGATAGCAAAGCCCTCTTTTCCACTTCTTCCATGTATGAATTGGCCACGATAGATGAAACTGGGGAACCCGTGCACACCCATGTTTCTGCCTGTAGAACTGACCCTTGTATGTGAAGTAGGCCGAATGAAGACACAGTTCCAAAAGCAAACACACTTGGTCAATGCTGAGAGTGGTTCTGTTGCTGAGGTTTGGGTCATCCTGTAATCTCTTACAAACTACCTCCAACGCTTCCGTGACTGGGATGCTAGTGAACAGAGATGTAACATCGTATGAGACCATGGTTTCATCTGCCTCCATAATGACATCTCTCATCTTCTCAACAAAATCCAAATGTAAATGTACTGTTTATAAGATTGGGGAAACCTGCAGTCAGCAGAGACTGAATAACTCACTTGGATGAGTGACGAAACGTTTCTCCCACTGAAAACGCTACGTCCAGATGAACAGAATCAAGTTTTGGGGTAAAAATCAGAAAGTTTGCCTAAAGTGCTGTACAAGAACAAAACAATAGATAAAACGAAGGATAGAAACATTCACATTAAAACACCTAAAACATAAAAGCATAAAAAGCATATCAACTCACACCAGTCTAGACGCTATTGAATAAATGTGTTTTGAAAAGAGACTTAAACAGGAAGTGAAGATGTCTGTGTAACATTTAAAGGCAACATATTCCAAAGTTTGGGAGCCACAATTGAAAAAGCTTGTTCTCCTCTAAGTTTCAGCCTAGTTTTTGGGACAACCAAAATCATCTGGTTGTTGAAGTACATCAGAAAGGTATGGAGGAGCAAGACCGTTTAGGCATTTCTAAGTCAAGATTAGGACTTTAAAATTCATTCTGTGATAAACAGGAAGCCAAAGAAGAGGGGACAGGATAAGGAAGATATGTTCGTGCCTGTGTGTACCAGTTAAGAGACGGGCAGCAGCATTTTGAATAAGCTGAAGATGTGAGAGGGATGATTGGCTGACTCCAGCGTAAAGGGCATTGCAATAGTCAAGCCGAGTTTAGATAAAGGCATGCATCATTTTCTCCAAGTCACGCCTTAACAAAACTGACTTAAGCTTTGCTATTTGCCTTAACTGGAAAAAGCTTTTTTCAAGACAGAGCTGATTTGTTTATTACATTTAAAATCAGAGTCCATAATGACTCCCAGATTTGTGACATTCTATTTGATGTATGACCCAAGCCAACCACAATTAAGTGGGGTGCATGAGGTATTATTAGGCCTGAATATAATTACCTCTGTTTTGCTTTCATTGAAGCTCAAAAGGTTGAGAGCCATCCAAGCCTTGAAATCTTCAAGGCAGTTTAAAAGGAGTTGGATGGAGCCTGGACTATTAGGTGCTAAAAGGCTAGTGAGGTGAGCTGATGGACTAAGGTCATGTAACATTGTCAAAAGATCTAAAAGAGCTATTTTATTTGGCCCAAATTGATTTTCCAACGCTCCAGATGTGGATTTCACTGTTTTGACCTCTTATTTCTATGAAGCGCCTTGAGGCGACTTATGTTGTGATTTGGCGCTATATAAATAAAATTGAATTGAATTGAATTATTTGAAGAGTTCAATCACAAATCTTGGAGTAAAGATCGATTCTGCACTTACCTTTGATGACCACGTGAATGGGGTGATAAAATCAGCATTCTACCACCTCAGACGTCTATCGAAGGTCAAGCCCTTTTCTCTCCAAACGTAACTTAGAAATTGTAATTCATGCTTTTATTACTTCACGCCTGGATTACTGTAATTCCATTTTAATAGGGGCTGGGCACTTTGTCACACTTACAATTAGTGCATAATGCTGCGGCTCGATTTTTAACTGGTAGAGGGAAATTCGACCACATCACTCTGGTTTTGGCCTCTCTACATTGGCTTCCAATCGAATTTAGGATCCTATTTAAAGTTAATTTATTGCTTTTTCAGAATCATCAGAATCAGAATACTTCATTGATCCCTAGTGGAAATTATGGAAATTGTTTTTGAATCTTTCAATGGTTTGGCAACCATTTATTTGTCCGATTTGTTGAAGCCTTATGTTCCCACTCATTCCCTTCAGTCCCTAAGTCACGGCTGAAACTCAGAGGAGACCGGGCGTTCTCTATTGTGGCCCCAATCTTCCTCTTCATATTAGACAAGCTACATTTAAATTTCTTTTGACATTTTTTCAGTGTTTCCTGTAAAAATCTCTCTTTGTTCTAGTGTGGCTATTTTTAAGTATTTGTCAGTAAATACAATTACATTTTAATTTCAAGTAAAAGTAATTAAAATTCAATTTTATTAAAAAGGAATTATGCCCTCAGTCATAGGCTATATTGCTTTTGAAGACCTTTGAAGTCAGCCTCAAGTGGTTGAATTGGTAGAAAATGAATACTTTAGTCTACAGCTAGCTGCCAGAAAGCATTATGGATTGTGTACCTTTGGGATTGTGTATTTATCCACTGTAGTTTCATTGCTTGTCATACGAAGCACATTGAGAGGAATGATGTTGGCCATTCTCTGAATCTCATGAATGACAGCATCAGTATAGGGCATGTTTTCTCGGTCACTCACAGAGGGCTGTCTGGACGAACCAACCACAGCATCGATCTCAGCTTGAACTCTCTCTGCACAGTGAAAACAGGACACAATCAGAGTGTGTATCAAGGTTATTACAGTAACCTAAGACTAGATGAAAAACTTAAAGTGAGTGTAAAAAAGACATTCCAAGTCATTAATACCAATACTGGATTACTGGACTACTTAATAAACTATGAAATATAAACAGAAACATGAACAGGAAATATATTTTTAGTTTTAGCATTTGTGAATTAGTTAACCTTTGTCAACACAACAAGCAAGAGGAGACAATCGAGCATATATCTATTAAAAAGTGAAAATATAAATGTTAATCTGCCATCTTTACAAAATGCAGATTTTATATTGTCACACATATGCTGGACTTCTTGTTTCCTGATATATGCTGCTGTTTTATATTAAAAGAAAGAATACAACTGCACATTTTAGAGTAACAGAAACTAAAGTTAAAGAATTAGATCTTCTCTGGAAACTAACAGAATTTTTATTATTCTCAAAACAAAAATTTGACATGACAAAATACAAGGTGCCGTTGAGTATTACATACATACCTTGTATATCAGGGTAGTAGATCATGTAAAGCAACCCCCAGCGTAAAGTAGTGGCAGTAGTTTCAGTTCCAGCAAAAAACAGGTCCATGGTGCAAGCATGTAAGTTACTGAGAGAAAAACTGGAATCTTTCTCCTCGTTCTATCAAAACAACAGAAATTAAAATCTGTTATCAAACTTCATTACAAGACCAAAACGAACAAACATAATAGAGATCGAGCACAACACTCACCTTTGCCATTTCTATAAGAAAGGCATCAATATAGTCTCTCGGTGACGCTGGGTCAAGGATTTCTCTGTGTTCTCTGATCCTGATATCTACGAAGTCCTTTATCTCTTGTGTCAGAGTGAAAATTGTCTTATGAGGTCCAGGTAGCCACTTCATCAGCCAGGGAATTATGTTGTACATCTACACCATAGGAAGATAGATTAATCCATATTTAATGACTGGATAAATATTCATATGGCTGTGTGCTCCACATATGAAGCTGTGCATTCGGAAAATTATGAATAAAAATCTAGCGGAGGATTCCACAGCAGCAGAAGTGGTGGTAGAAATATAATTCCCAATATTTGAGGGCAAATTCAGCAAACTTTTTTTTGTTTGTTTTTGTTTTAATGAGACAGGATGCACACTCCACCAAAGCTGACAACGATGACAAAGATGTCATTTTATAGTCACAATATTTAATTACAGTTATTTAATTTGCACATTTTAGTTATTTAAGACGCTTAAATTTGGCTTGTGCATTTTCGATAAATCGTGATGTAATGTGATCATTGCATGATGTAGCACGGTAGGAAGAGGTTCACCTGTATTGAAATGCTTCCCTGTAAGCGCACAACTTCTTTGAAGTTATGAAGAATGGACTGGTACTGCTGATCAGTGTACTCAAATCGATTCCCAAACACCAAACAGCAGATGATATTCGAAACAGCATTATTTATCAGTAGCTGGACATTAAATGGCTTTCCTGTAAATGAAGACAGAAAATATAGTGTCATGGTTAATGTGTCTGAGGAGCGGACCCAAAAGCAGATACACAAGGGACAGGACTAAAATTTAACAAAAAGCAAGCCATTTAGTTTAGCTGATAACTACAACAAAAACAAAAGCACAAGCAAACAAAGGTGAAAAACTACACAATAACTTAAACTGGGGGAAAAAACTAGCGCAGGACAAGGAAAAGCTCTAACTATAAACCTACAAATGAACATGAGAAACCCAAGACTAGAGAAACATGACATCCATGGACCATGAGGTGAGAATAACAGGCAACCTGAAACTAAACAAAGGGAGACAGAAGACTTAAATACACAGAAGGGTAATGAGGAAAGTGGAAACACATGGAGAACACAGCTGACACAAATTAACATGATGGCACAGGGGAACCAAAACTAAACACACTGAATATGGAAACACAAGACTTTCAAAAAAAAAAAAAAACCCAGGAAACATGGGAAAACATAACCTGGGACACACAAGCTTGAGATGAGTGACAGATAGAGAGCGAGGGAGGAAAGATGAGAGAGAGGGGGATTTGAACACTGGGTATACAGCAAGAGGGAACGAGACATGTTGGGCTGAAGAAACATACATGGACAAACATAACAGAGAGGGGAGACATGGAACAGAACATGAGGAGACATGTAAACAGGAAGGGGAGATGAGACACCTTGCCCAGACAACATGGGAATAAATATGACAAAACATACAGCCAAAGCATAGAACTACTAAATAAGAGAAAACTAAAACTTTCCAAAACACATTGAATTCACAAAAGAACTAAGACCTCAAAATGCTGGGTCACAGACAAAGCCCCCTGACACATGGGGGACAAGTACCCATGTCATAACAGTAGGTAAACTCTAGTGAATGGTGGCAATAAGCCTCATAACTTCAGTTCTATCGCAGAGAAAGGTGGTGATCTTTGGACTCTTCGGAAAAATGCATAGATGTTTTTTATGCCTTGGTGTTCTGTGAAAGCCTCTGAGAGATACTGGCACTCCTGCTGGATGTATAACTCCAGGGTCTTCTTGCCAAGACCAAAGTTTCTTAGGGTATGAAGAGCAAATCTCCTCTGCTGCTTCCATGGATAACCATTTGCTATCGCAAGACCTTTGAACAAACAAATACACAATATTAGACTGAATGTAACAAACACTAGCTACATGCTTACAGCTCTGATTTGGTGTCTCAATTATGCTGTTCACTGTATTCAACACTAACTAAATATCTTTTTTTTTCAGTGAAAAAAGAGAAAAACAGAACCTTCATTGCCAAATAATTCTTCAAACAGTGGTACGGTGGGTCGATCTATGAAGTCGTCTCCTTGCTGGACCAGGGCTTCTTTCACAAACTTGTAGCTATTAATGACCACGGTTCTTCCACCAAAGATTCTGATGGTGAAAATGTCTCCATATTTCTTTGCAAACTGAACAAAGACAGCAGGCAGATGTTGTGGTTCAACAGTACTCAGAGAATTAATACTGCTTCTACATCTTTACTGCAGATACTATAAGATTGCAGCAATGTTGCCTCATTAATATTATATCTCTTAACAAGAACCCAAACTGCAAACACATGAGAAAATATTTAAAAAGAGAATATAAGTAACCAAAAATGCAGCTCTCGCTGAACCCTCTTGATGTGGTCTTCAAAAACCAAACTCAAGCAACAAACCTTCTCTCTTGTGTGAATAAAGGCAACTGTAGATAAAGTTCACTGAGTTAATGATTGCCAGAGTTTTAAATGGCAACTTCCCTGAACTTGTCCTTAGTACTTTAGAAGGTGAAGGTCCTTTTACTATCCATATTACACATTTTCTTCCACTGTGGAAAAGTAATGGGTATTGAAAAAGGATGCTCCTTTAATTCTTGGATACTTTATTATTAACTCTTCTGAGGAGGTTATGTTTTGGTAGCATTTATATCCATGCATGTCAGTATTTTGTTTGTAAACCTGACATCTCAATTGTAAAATTTGTTGTTATTTATTGTTTTTGTTGTTATGCAAATGCCTTTGCAGCCAAATATCTTGTCATATTTTGACCTCGAATGTAATTTATACATTTCATATCTGCCTTTCTTTCAGGGTGACCCCAAGATGCTTCATATCTTTAAAGAAAGTTTTAAGAGAAAATTAGCTAGAAATATACTGTAGTATCATATTGTATAATAAGCTCAAGTTATTTATATTCGGTTCTTTCTGTCAGGGTCCTGGGTCTGAGCGACCCAGGATCCCTGAGCAGTTATGAATTATATTATTATTATTATTGTATGTATATTTGGTGTTGCTGTCTTTCTCCCTGTTTGCGTGTGTGTATATGTGTTTCGGCGGGCGCCTTCAGGCCTGGTGGGTGTGGCCCTGCTGACGGTCTGGCCACACCCGAAGCCACACACCTGCTGCTGATCAGGCCTCGTCGGGGGAGCAACTTAGGAGAGTCTTGGAGCTCCCACCGACACGAGATCATTCCATGAGACTCCACGTTAGTCATCCAGTTGAACTGAGTTAGTGTGTGTATGCCCGCGGTTATATGTGTCCTGACGGCTGCGTCTATTGTGTCCCCAGGAGAAGTGTGGAGCGCCAGACGGCAGCCAGCACGAGGGGTGCTGAGACACGGGAGCGGAGAGCACTGAGACACGGACTATTCACGGAGAGACACGACACGGGAGTCAGGGAAAGCACGGGGATTTATTGTTGTTTGTACCATACACTGTAAATAAACGCACTGTTTGTACATAGAGCACCGCGCCTGGGTCCTCCTTCCCCACACCCCCCATGGTTTGCCATGCCAAACCGTGACACTTTCAGTTCTTGTTAGGAGAGTCCGCATCCATCCCACTTTGGATGGAGCAGCTCTCATCCAACAGCTAGACCTCAGTGCAGCATTCAATACTGTTGACCATAATATCCCAGTGGCTTGTATCAATCATATCTATCTAATAGACTCCAATTTCTGCATGTAAATGGAGAGTCCTCTTCACACACTGAGGTTAATTATGGAGTTCCACAGGGTTCAGTGCTAGGACCAATTCTGTTTACATTATACATGCTTCCCTAGGCAGTATCATTAGAAGACATAGCATACATTTTCACTGCTATGCAGATGACACCCAGCTCTATCTGTCCATGAAGCCAGATAACACACACCAATTAGTTAAACTGCAGGAATGTCTTAAAGACATAAAGACCTGGATGGCCGCTAACTTTCTGCTTCTTAATTCAGATAAAACTGAGGTTATTGTACTCGGCCCTGAAAACTTAGAAATATGGTATCTAACCAGATTCTTACTCTGGATGGCATTACCTTGGCCTCCAGTAATGCTGTGAGGAACCTTGGAGTCATTTTTGACCAGGACATGTCCTTCAACGCACATATTAAACAAATATGTAAGACTGCTTTCTTCCATTTGCGCAACATCTCTAAAATTAGAAATATCCTGTCTCAGAGTGAGCTGAAAAACTAGTTCATGCATTTATTACTTCCAGGCTGGACACTGTAATTCATTATTATCAGGATGTCCAAAAAACTCACTGAAAAGCCTTCAGCTAATCCAAAATGCTGCAGCAAGAGTCCTGACAGGGACTAGAAAGAGAGAGCAATTTCTCCTGTTTTGGCTTCCCTTCATTGGCTTCCTGTTAAATCCAGAATTGAATTCAAAATCCTGCTCCTCACATACAAGGTCTTAAATAATCAGGCCCCATCTTATCTTAATGACCTTGTAGTACCATATCACCCTATTAGAGCACTTCGCTCTCGCTCTGCAGGCCTACTTGTTGTTCCTAGAGTATTTAAAAGTAGAATGGGAGGCAGAGCCTTCAGTTTTCAGGCCCCTCTTCTGTGGAACCAGCTTCCAGTTTGGATTCAGGAGACAGACACTATCTCTACTTTTAAGATTAGGCTTAAAACTTTCCTTTTTGCTAAAGCATATAGTTAGGGCTGGACCAGGTGACCCTGAATCCTCCCTTAGTTATGCTGCAATAGACGTAGGCTGCCGGGGATTCCCATGATGCATTGAGTTTTTCCTTTCCAGTCACCTTTCTCACTCACTATGTGTTAAAGACCTCTCTGCATTGAATCATATCTGTTATTAACCTCTGTCTCTCTTCCACAGCATGTCTTTATCCTGTCTTCCTTCTCTCACCCCAACCGGTCGCAGCAGATGGCCGCCCCTCCCTGAGCCTGGTTCTGCCGGAGGTTTCTTCCTGTTAAAAGGGAGTTTTTCCTTCCCACTGTCGCCAAAGTGCTTGCTCATAGGGGGTCATATGATTGTTGTGTTTTTCTCTGTATCTATTATTCTACGATCTACTGTACAATATAAAGCACCTTAAGGCAACTGTTGTTGTGATTTGGCGCTATATAAATAAAATTGAATTGATTTTACAAATCAATACCTATTATTAATATAACCATAAATATAACATTTTTGTAATTAAAATAAAGCTACCCTTATCTGATTTTTACTCCACTAACATCTTAACGTACTTTTAAGGAACAAAGAAAGAAAATAAATATATTACAAATAAAACACTATTCCCTTAATAGTAAACATGTGTACCTCTCTGAACTGCAGGTGTATTCTGTCAGGCCTGATGCGATGAATGTCACCAAGAAACGGGAGAGCCCACGGTCCAGGTGGGAAGTTCTTCGGCACTCTGTTCTTCCAAATATCAGACAACAGCAGGAAAACACAGAGAAATATTAAAATGCTCCTCCCATCTATCCACTCAAAGCCAAGAACACTGTATAATGTCTCCATTTAAAGTTTTTAATGTGGAATGCTGGATTACTGCAGTGTTTTAACTGTGATGCTACCAAGAAACAAAGTGCGATCAGATAAATGGGTGGACTTCCTTAAACACAAAGGTGAAGGAAAGACTCGTGTTTGCGCATCTGGACTTCAAAATAAAAGCTGGTAATGGTGGGGTTATTTTTAGTGTTTTCACATGTGGGACGTTATTGCTTGCAAAAAGGCTACACAAAGATTATGAATGAGTTTCCTTTTTAAATTCCTTTAAGAGACCTTGGATTGGCCATGGAATTGTTTGAACTAGTGTTGGATGTGGACCCAGTAAAAGACCTTTCCCAGTGAGACACAACCGGTGAATGCTGGGATGTTCCTACAATATGTTATGTTAAGACTGTTGCACCCATGTAATGTTTAAATGGCAGCTTGGTGATTTTTAGCCCTGGTTGTTGTTTTTTAAGGCCCAGGCTTGTTTTTATTGTAAATAAATGAAATGTTCTTGATCACCACACTGCGGGTTTTGTACTCCTTGGTTATCATTCTATTTTTTAGCTGCTCTCCAACCAATGGAAAGGATTTTTAAAAAAAATGTATTTATTTACAGTGATATAAATGCTGGCAGCACAAGGAGAAGATGAGTGAGGAATAAAGAAGATTCAAAAATTGTAAATTAAAAGCAAGTATAAAGTTATTCAAATACAGTAAGAATGATCAAATTAAAATTGATCACTAGGAAAAGGTGATGAAAGGAAAGAAAACATGTCTAAACTTCTCAGGGAGCTTTTTCCCAGGAATGGTTGCCCTGATGGAAAAGGTTCGGTTAGTCTTGATTCTCACCTGAACTGTGGGACAACCAGCAGAGCCTTGGCTCATGGCCTTAGTTTATGACCAGTGGTGTACGATGACAGGAGATGTGATAAATATACTGTGGCTGAAGCTCATAGAGAGCTTTAAAGGTCTACAAAAAACTCTTAAAACTAGTTCTATAATCAATAGGTAAAGCCAGTGAAGAGAAGTCAAAGGAGCTTGCAAAGAAAAGCGTCTGGACTTCTTTAAGTTACTTGACGTTTCACCTCTCATCCGAGAAGCTTCTTCAGTTCTAAGGTCAAATGGTGGAGAGTCCCAGATATAAACCTAGTGGGAGTATCCCCCCACAGAGGGACAAAAGGACCCCCTGATGATCCTCTAATTGCCTGAGCCAAGGTGTGAAACTGGGTGTGGGTCCCAATCAGCCAGAGTTTCAACTCTGGCTCTGGTGATCAGCCAGAGTTGAAACTCTGGCTGATCACCAGAGCCAGAAGGATTTAAGCATCTGGCAGTGGAGTGCTCCAGCTCCTGTGACCAGTTCATCCATTTCCTGCAAAGCTGACAGTAGTGCAGGATCCTCCAGTCCAAGCTCCCTTCTGGACAGCTTTTGCAAGAGGATCTTAACAAAGAGGTTGCAGCCCAAACACTCTCACAATGACAAGGAAGTCATGATCCAAATCAAGTACTTCATACCATGTATTCTATACTTTTTTGGTATTGCAACCATCATGGCACACCTGTTGCTCATATATTTTTACATTTCAAATGATTAGTTTTAGAAGCATTTCTAAAAGGATCGCAATGCTCTCTTTACTCTTGCCACCCTAGATTTTCTCATTTTCTCTTACTTGCCGTTTTCTATCTCTAACTTCAAACACACTTCAGGTAAAACAAAACCTTTGACTGTGTGTTAATGGTGTAAAGAGAAATGAAAAGTCAAGCTTGAGATTTTTTTAATGGTAATTGTTCAGAATTAACATTCATTTCAGGTAAAGTAACAATTTAGAAGAAATGATTCTGTAAGCCTTCAAATACAGTGTAAAGTTTTCTAACAGATTACTTTGATTGTCCTTAAAAGGGACAGAATCCACTTTACTTGTAAAAGCAATGAACCAGGCAGGTATCATATACTCTGAAATCCTTAAACAGAACAGAGACCAACTCCATTATTTCACTTGCCTTAATGTCAGAGTAAAAAGGATGAACTAATCTCAGTTTTTCAGTGGTTTAACATTTTTAGAAATTTCTGTTAGAGTAGAATAGATTTACATTGTAAAGGTTTGTCAAAAAGGTCTACTGGACTACAAGAACAAAAACTAAACTGCATTAGATGAAACATGTAATAAAGGAGTGATGTATCAAGCTGAGAATCAGACATTTTCAGTTTGTCATAGTTGATGGTTTAACGTGGTACAGCACAGAGGCGGTAAGGTTTGGGACAGCGTATGGCTCCCAGCTGGAACTCCAGACTGGGCTGCTCTCCAGCAGGTGCAGAGAATGAAAACCTCTGAAGGAGGGAGGCGAAGAACAGGAATAACTCCATCCTGGCCAGCTGTTCCCCGATACACACACGCTTACCTGAGAATGCATAAGACAGCGTTATTCAGATAATTTACAAAATATTAAGTCATACCACATATTATTAGTGCACCTCTGGAACAAACTAAGGTTACAGTGAACACCTATGGCCTACCAACCAACGATACGTAAAAAATTGCTTAGGCAAATAAAGACATTGTGGTGGCAAGACGATTACAAGGAAATACAGTATTGGGTTTCATTTTGCTCTTTTTAGAGTAGAACAAGAGGTTTTAACTTCCAACCAACCTGCAGAAAATGGAAGGAAGGCCTCTCTCTTGCGAAATTTACCATCCTGGTCCAGAAAGTGTTCAGGGTTGAAAGAGTGTGGAGTTTCCCACATTGACTCATCATGTAGGACCGAGTCAAGTGAAGCCAGGATTATAGTTCCCTGAAGAAGTATGACACAAAAACCGATCACTTAGAAAGGACGTGATAATCAGTTTGTTTTTTGCCTGTTTGTTTCTTTGTCTGTTTGCTTTTTGCCTAGAGGTTTTTAATTCAAGAATAAGCCAGAAAACTTTACTAGGAAAAAAAAGGCACAAACACTTGTTGCAGATTGTGTACCTTTGGGATTGTGTACTTATCAATTGTGGTGTCCTTGATTGCACTGTGAGCCAGATTCAAGGGGATAATGTTGCCCACTCTCTGGATCTCATGGATGACCGCATCAGTATAGGGCATGTTTTCTCTGTCAGCCATAGACGGCTGTCTGGATGAACCGATCACAGCATCGATCTCAGCCTGGACTCTCTCTGTGCAGTGAAAACAGGAAACAAGTTTAAAAATAAACAAAGTAAACTAACTGAAACGACTGTGTGCTTTTAAAGCTATCAAGAATAAACTCAGAAAAGTAAAAAAAATTGTCTTTGTTAAGTTGCTCTTTGTTAACACAGCAAGTATGAGGAGTCTACAGGACAATCACTCAAATACCTTCACACATGGTTTTGACATTGTCATCCTGATTCTGGTCTTCCTGTTCCCTTACAAGTTCTACTCATTTTAAATTAACAGAAAACGTGAAAACAAAAAAGTGATAACTGAAACTGATAAATTTAAAATAAATTTTTAAAACTTAGAAAATTCTAAACTATGCTGCAAAGATGGCTGGAAAAAAAAAATCCTAATACCACTAACAATAAATATGTGATAGCAAGATAATTACAGCAAATGCAGGCACGGTGGATATTATGCACACCTTGTATGTCACTGTAGCAGATCATGTAAAGTAGTCCCCAGTTCAAAGTAGTGGTTGTAGTTTCACTTCCAGCAATAAACAGGTCCATAGTGCATGCACTTAAACTGCTGTGATCAAAAACTGAATCACTGCCCTCCTTCTAGCAGAGACAGGAATAAATGACTGTTGACATATTTCATTTGAAGTGCAAAAAGAAAACACAGCACACCACTCACCTCTCCCATTTCTATGAGAAAGGCATCGATGTAATCTCTCGGTGATGCTGGGTTAAAGTTTTCTATGTGTTCTCTGATTTTCGTTTTTATGAAATCAGTTACGCGTTTCGTCAAAGTTAATATCTTCTGATGAGGTCCAGGCAGCCACTTCACCAGCCAGGGCATTGTGTTGTACATCTACAGAACAGGAAGACAGTTACCAAATTATATGATGGCCTGGTAACAACTGTGACATTTCTACCTCTGTATTTCTCTATGGTACTCAAAGGACCCTGAATTAACATGTGTTGGGGAATCCCACGGCTCCTAAGATGGTTATAGAAATCTAACGTCCAGGGAAAAATAAAATCTTTCCAAACCTTATTTTGGAGCAAAGCCAACAAACCTTTTCTAATCTAGATAATGATTAATACAATTTCCAAATATGGCTCCTGAGTAGCAAAATTATTTCTAGAGGCGCTGTACATTTGATGTACAATACATTTGATTCGATAAGGAGATGTTTGTAATTTTTATGTATTCTTGACACGTGTTTAAAAGAGGTTTACCTGTGTCCCTATGGTTCCCTGTAGGCGTTCCATCTCAATGAAGTCACTAAGAATAGACTGATACTGCTCATCAGTGTACTCAAATCGATCCCCAAATACCAAACAGCAGATGATGTTTGACACAGCGTTGTTTAACAGCGACTGGGCATTAAAAGGCTTTCCTGTAAAATAAAGAGTACAATGTGAATAAGGCTTGTTTCAGCTCTGCAAGAGTAATGATGTTTCGCAATGTCTGATGATTACACTAATGCTTTAATGCATGCTTGTCTGTTGGAAAGTTGGAAGAAACACAAAATGATGCATATGTATCAAACAGAAAAACAGTGTGATATTTTTTTGCCTTGGTGATCTGCAAAAGCTTCTGTGAGATACTGGCACTCCTGCTGGATGGATAACTCAAGGGTCTTCTTGCCCAGACCAAAGTTTTTGAGTGTATGAAGAGTAAATCTCCTCTGCTGCTTCCACTGATACCCATTTGACATCAGAAGACCTTTGAACACACACACACACACACACACACACACACACACACAGGTAATAGAAACTAATTAGAACATCTTAATATCCCTATTTTGGCAGTTCTGATGCTGTTCGGGCATTAATTATAAGGGAGATTCTTTTGAACAAAAAACAAACAAACAAAAAAAAACACCATTATTTCCAAGTAAGTTTTCAAATGAGGGTAATGTGGGCCGATCTATGAAGTCTTCTCCTTGTTGGACCAGCACATCTCTCAAAAGTTTGTAGCCATTAAGCACCACAAGTCTTCCACCAAAGAGTCGAAGGCTGAAAATCTTTCCATATTTCTCTGCAAACTGAACACAGAGAGTGGACAGGTAATGTTGTGCATATGAAAACTGTGTATTTATACATCATTTTGCATTTAATAATTAGTGATCAATTAAATCGGAATCTCTTGCACACTGTGTTTTTGTCCTGTCTCCCCCCCTCACCCCCAGCTGTTCGAGGGACATGGTTGCCCCTCCTCAAGCCTGGTTCCTCAGGAGATTTCTTCCCGTTAAATTGGAATTTTTCTTTCTCATTGCCAAGAGCTTGCTCATAGAGGCGTTGTTGTGGTTGTATTATTGCAGGGACCTTGCCCCAGCAAAAGAAAAAAAGAGGAGGCAGATATTGTTTACATGGGAAGAATGGGTAATTTTAACCCACTGCCAGATGGTTGATAGGCATCTATAATTCAGTTTTTATGGGTTTAAATAACATATTACAGTTCTGAAATTAAAATGTCAGGATGCTAAAGGCAAAAACCAGGTCAACCTGCAAAATAACAGGGAATAAAAGGAACATAGAAAAGTCCATTATTTCCACTTCAGTAAATATTTTTCACAGGGGCTTCCCCAAAAATGTCATATAGTCCCTCTAAAATGTCACATAAACATAAAATATCTAAAACTTTATGTTTCAACATAAAATTTTAAATGTGGAAATAAAGTGTTGCTCTAAGCAGTAAATTTGTTTAAATATATTATTCTTATGTATACTGTTAGAATCTATTTATTTTTAATGCTCGTAAATCCCCATTATTTTATGTTATACAATTACCTCGTATTTTATATCATACATTTATGTTTTATCCTTTACTGCACACAGATATGTATTGTAGAATACTTTTGGATTTAGGTAGTTACACTCAGACACTAACAGATATATAGGGAGAGGCTGCTTCTCTGAGGAATTTGGGTGGGGGTATTGCACTAGAGATGGTACAATAAGGTACAGAAACTTAAGGCTCACTCCACTAATCAGAAAGCAATGCTATAAATCTTGGTCTTTGGGAAAGTTTTTTTCCTCTCTCTAAAGCAGGGGTGTCAAGTTCCAGTCCTCGAGGGCCAAGTGTGGAATGGAGCAGGTGTGATGAGCTGTCCGTCATGGAGAACAATTTGTTCAGTGACCTCTAACCCTCGCTGACTGAAATGCCTCCAAATGCTGAGCGGTGCTGCTTCCAGCTTTGCAGATTAATTTGTTCATCATTTTGGCATCTCTGGCACTGATGCTGTCCCTACTTGTACACAGCATCACTGCTGGTCCTCCAGTCCAATCTGTCATTCAGGTGAAAGTACCAGTATCTGTCCGTTTCAACCTCCACAACCATGATGTTGATGGGCATAGACCCACTGCAGTCCAGAAGACAGTAGAAGTGGAGACACCCATACTGAACAGCTTGCCTCTCCGCAGAACTGTTTGGAAGGTATTAAAGGCACTGAAAAAAACATGCTGTCGGCCCTCTTCAGTTTGCTTACCAGCCTTGTAGGAGTGGAGCATGCTGCAACAGGTAGATAATTCCTATCACACTACACTTGGTGTATCGAGGGTAGGTGGGAATTTTTGTTTGACATTTTTTGTAGACTGTACTATTTTCACTCTTCATCATGCTGCTGTAACACAACAATGCAGTATTGATCTATCTCTCCATCTATAATTTTCAGTGAAACACTACAGCTCACTGAGCTGTGAGCCAGAGGAGGAAAAGTGGGGGTGGCCCACAAAGTAAGAATCCAATGAAATATTTGCATCACCTAACAGTTAACATGAAAAAATAGACTTTTAAACATTCAGTACTGTAGTACTGCAATTTTATTTAGTTGGGGATAAGGGGATATATATATATATATATATATATACACACACACACACACACATGCATGAATTTCTAATATTTCAAAACTCGAAGTGGATTGAGCAGTTAAATAGTGAAACAGTCGGCACCCGTACCATAATATAAGTAAGAAAAGCGCAACAACATTGTAGGGGAAGCTGGCAGTGCAGCTAACTTTAACTCCACACCGAGGGCTCACATGGCTGCGGTCTGGGTTTTGAAGCCTTTTGTCTCTGAGCTAGAGAGACGGAGGTCCATTTCGCCATGTAAAACTAATGTGAAATTCTAAGCGTTTGAAAATAAATTGTGAAACTAGGTCATACCTCTGCGAATTGCAGGTGAAATCTGTCAGGTTTGATGCGATGAAGATCGCCGATGAAAGGAAGAGCCCAGGGTCCAGGAGGAAAATTTCTCGGCACTCTGTTCTTCAAAAAATCAGCCAGGAGCAAAAAAACACACAGGAATAACAAAATGCTGCTGAAGTCTATCCACTCCAACCCGAGGACACTGTATACTGTCTCCATGTCTTCACTTTTTTGTGACGACCTGTAGCTTTCCTGTTGAACAAGTCATTACAGACCACGTGAGAATGTTTAGTCAGCTGGTCAGATGAGTCAGAAATGGGTTACATAAACTTTATGGTTAGTCGGTAGTCTCAAGTGACAGTTTGAACTCTGTACGTATACCGTATCCTACCGCACCCCGGAATGTAAAGCCTTTACGGCTTCTGGAAAGCGTTTAGCTCCAAATTGCAGCGTACACCAGGTAGTTGGCTCGGATCACGTCTGTTTAGAACCTCCAAATAGTCTCGGTGTGGTGGTTTTGGTCCGCAGGTCCGAACCGCGATTAAGGTGTTCACATCTGTACAAGCGAGAAACACAAGCAAGTAAATACTGCATGTGTGAGAGCTGCCTTAACTGCGCCACTACAACGGGGAATATCTCATTTACGTTCAATACTGCCTTGTCCCAAATGCATGCAGCAAATGTCCGCAGTGTACTTTTGCCTTCTTGCTGCACCACCCTTCTCTCTTGCTGTAGCCACCTGCATCAGGTGTGGGGGGCAGTGGGCAAAAAGCAATGCAGTATCAAATGATGGGCATTGCAGCTGGATGCTGGAAGGGGTTCCTTCCAAAGAATATTTATGACTTTATAATATTTATGACTTTTCTTAAGAGGGTGTAAAATAAAATATCCCCTATTTAAATCATGCAGAATCTGCATATGTAAATCACTTTATTTCATGCACTTAGTTTCTTTGTAAAAATGTGTGTAGCAAACAGAATATGTTGCAGTTACAGCAGTTGGTGGAATTTTTAGATTCTCATCAAAATCCATCACATCATAGATGAGTGGAAGTGGAACACAGGAACATACAGTAACACAGATTGCTCTTTGAAAGCTGATAGTAGCGTAGTGAAATCTTCGCTTGCTGAAAGATGGTTTAACCAGATGTGTTCAGCTTCAGTAGATGTTCCTGGAAACTGATTTTTTCTGGACAGAGACATTGAAGGTAAAGATAAAGAACACCTCAAGTGTAAGACTATAAATTTTTCAAAATTTGCTTTGCATACAAAGTTAAAGTGTCACGATCTGCAATGGCAGTGGAAAGAGGAGGATCCAAATGCAGCCACAGGGCGTGAGTGATGTTGAACAAGAATCTGTTCCTAGGATTTAGTGTTTAGTTTTGTAGTTTCCTTTTGGCTTTTGTTTTCAGTCTCGTACTGCCTAAAATAAATGGCTTGCTGATTGTTAACGCTTACTTTCGCCTTCCAGTTGTCTGCATTTGGGTCCTCACCGCTCTCCATGTGCAGATTGCGACAGAAAAACTTAAGGCAGTTGGTCATGGAAGCAGACTGTTTTCCTAGAAATCTGTTGAGTGGAATATTTTTTTAAAATTTAAACTGACAGCAGTTTGTGGAATATTTTGCATCTTTAAGGAAGCTGTTTTTTTTTTTATCTACTCTCTTGTCACAAAGGCTCACCACAGTAGAAGCTCCATGTTTGAGAGCGTTTAACATCAGATATTCTTTCTGAAGCATCCCTAAAGGGGCTTTCTGTCTCTTGCTCAAACTGAACCAACAACCTTTCACTTGCCAAACAAATGCATAAGAAAGTTTAAAGCAGCTAGCACTGAACCACAAACAGCACCAAGCACCGTTATATTTCTACACAGTGTTAAGACAATGACTCCAACCTACAGGCTTGAAAATTATGGTTAAAATATTTTCTTTAAACATAAATGCATCAGTCCAGATGTTTCCACATAACTTTATTTAACAATTGAGGTAGGGTGATTACAATCTGTAGGTAGGGTGATTACAATCTGTCAGTGATAGCTGTCAGTCCATTACTTCCCTCTGCCAAGGCAAACACTAAAAGTGACACCGCTCATACAAGTTCATAATGAAAAAGGCAAGCATATGTAGAAAGTCCATTTATTTATGACATTGTGCATTTTATAACAAGCAGTGGTATGAAAAATAAAAACACTCATACTAATTGAAAAGTATGAGTGGTGTCACCACCTACTTTACATGGCTTGTCTGCATCCCTTTGATATCCAAATAAACATAAACTTATATACTTCTCAAAACAGTTTGGGAATTTTAAAGGCCCTTTTTTTAAGAGTGACAAGAGATTGTTGGTAATCAACCTGCTCATTAGTCAAAGGAGCTTGCAAAGAAAAGCGTCTGGACTTCTTTAAGTTGCTTGAAAAAGCAACCTGCTTTTTACAAATTTTACAAATTCAAGCAACCTGCTCATTAGGTTACATCATATAGAGTCTACTGTAGAATAAAAAGTGATTTGTTATGTTCTTAAAGAAATTGGGAAATCTAAGAGATGGGTTAACACTTTTAGCAGAACACCTTCAAAAATTTGTCACCATCAAAGCAAACAGAAAAAAAGAAGAAGTCATTGTTAACTTTTGCTTGATGATGAAGCCCAGGTCAGAACAGGTACCGTAAAGAAAAACAGTGAAGGTACTACGCAGTAGGGTACGTAGGTGAAAAAAGAGAACTCTACTCTATGCATAGGCAGTCAAATGAGATCTCTTAAAAAGTTGTAGTTTAATATTGTAAACCTTTACACTTTTACTTGTTGAATACAGTAGACTGAATGGTTCAGTGAAAAGGTCTCCATGGTGAGAAGAAGAAGAAAAAATACAAATTATAAGATACTCATGCTGTAAAGTGAAATTATTTAGCAGATATAGATAATGCGATGTAAAACAGATGTTTTCAGTTTGTCATAGCTGATGGCTTAACGCGGTACAGCACAGAGGCGGTGAGGTTTAGGGCAGCGTGTGCCCCCCAACTGGAACTCCAGACTGGGCTGCTCTCCAGCAGGTGGCGAAAGAGAAAACCTTTGAAGGAGGGAGGTGAAAAACAAAAACAACTCCATCCTGGCCAGCTGTTCTCCAAGACACACACGCTTACCTGAGAATAAACAATAGGAAATGGGTTTTATTCAAACAATTTACAAGACATTCACTATATTGCAGAGTTTACTACACTTCTGCAACAAACTAAGGATGCATGCCATTTGGCTAAATCAGTACAAGAGGCTTTAATGTACAACATACCTGCAGAAAATGGAAGGAAAGCATCTCTCTTGCGAAATTTACCATCCTTGTCCAGAAAGTGTTGAGGGTTGAAAGAGTGTGGAGTTTCCCACACTGACTCATCATGTAAGACTGAGTCCAGAGTAGCCACGATCATGGTACCCTGCACAAAATAATCATACGAATCGAGATACTAAAATTGAAAGACAAACTAACAAACAAAACATCTAAATTGGTACTCATAAAGGTTAACAGAAAGTAAAGTATTACATAAGTAATTTTTAGGACTACAAAATTTCTTAACAATTTTGAGGAAAACCAAACAATATTTCCCCATCTTACATCATAAATGCATTTTATTTTTGGGGAGATGAGTGTTATTATGAAAAGGATAAATTTTACCAAAACATCACTGTGTACTGAAATATACTTACAGTATTTTTTTTTAATTATTTCCTTTTTTAGTTACCGCCTTATTCTAGTGTATATACCTTTAAGTATTTGTCGGTAAATGTAATTGCAGTTCAATTTCAAGTAAAAGTAATTGAAATTCCATTTTATTAAAGGGGAATTTTGCCCTCAGTCATAGGCTAAACTGCTTTTGAAGACCTTTGAAGCCAGCCTCAAGTGGCTGAATTGGTGGACAAGGAATACTTTATTCAACAGCTAAACTGTACCTTTGGGATTGTGTATTTATCCACTGTAGTTTCCTTGTTTGTCATACGAAGCACATTGAGAGGAATGATGTTGGCCATTCTCTGAATCTCATGAATGACAGCATCAGTATAGGGCATGTTTTCTCGGTCACTCACAGAGGGCTGTCTGGACGAACCGACCACAGCATCGATCTCAGCTTGAACTCTCTCTGCACAGTGAAAACAGGACACAATCAGAGTCTGTATCAAGGTTATTACAGTTACCTAACACTAAGTGAGAAACTAAAAGTGAGTGTAAAAAAAGACATTCCAAGTCATTAATACCAATATTGGATTATTAGACTACTTATTAAACTACTAAATATAAATAGAAACATGAACAAGACATTGAATGAATTTGTTAACTTTTGTCAACACAACAAGCAACGAGACATTCGAACATATATCTATTAAAAGGTGGAAAGTCAAAATAAATGTCAATCTTTACAAAATGCTGTTTTTATATTGTATATTTAATACATATGCTGGACTTTTTGTTTTCTGATAACTACTTCCCTTTTATTAAAAAAAATTAAAAAAGAACGAAATTGCACATTTTGGGAAACAATAACTAAGTTAAAGAATTAGATCTACTCTGGAAATTAATGGAATCCAAACTCAAAACAAAAATTTGAAGCATGCAAAAAATGCCCCCAAAATTACAAGATTGTCATCTGGTGATTGGAAGGTTGGTGGTTCGATTTCTGGCTGCCCGAGTCTGCACGCTAAGTATCCTTGGGCAAGATACTAACCCCAAGTTGCTCTCCAATGACTGTGTATGAATTTTAGTTAGAAAGCACCAATAAGCATAGAAAAAAAAGTGTTTGTGTGAATGGGTGAATCAGTTCATTTACCACTACAAGACTGATGTGACAAAATACACAATACGGTTGAGTATTACATACATACAGTGTTGGGAAGGTTACTTTTAAAATGTATTCCACTACAGATTACAGAATACATGCCCCAAAATGTATTTTATTACGTATTCAATTACGTTACTCAATGAGAGTAACGTATTCTGAATACTTTGGATTGCTTAATATATTACCATGCTTTTTTACAACTTCAGTGGGGCAAAAAAGTATTTAGTCAGCCACCGATTGTGCAAGTTCCCCCACCTAAAATGATGACAGAGGTCAGTAATTTGCACCAGAGGTACACTTCAACTGTGAGAGACAGAATGTGAAAAAAAAATCCATGAATTCACATGGTAGGATTTGTAAAGAATTTATTCGTAAATTAGGGTGGAAAATAAGTATTTGGTCACCTCAAACAAGGAAAATCTCTGGCTCTCACAGACCTGTAACGTCTTCTGTAAGAAGCTTTTCTGTCCCCCACTCGTTACCTGTATGAATGGCACCTGTTTGAACTCATCATCTGTATAAAAGACACCTGTCCACAGCCTCAAACAGTCAGACTCCAAACTCCGCCATGGCCAAGACCAAAGAGCTTTCGAAGGACACCAGGAAAAGTATTGTAGACCTGCACCAGACTGGGAAGAGTGAATCTACAATAGGCAAGCAGCTTGGTGTGAAAAAATCAACTGTGGGAGCAATCATCAGAAAATGGAAGACATACAAGACCACTGATAATCTCCCTCGATCTGGGGCTCCACGCAAGATCTCATCCCGTGGGGTCAAAATGATCATGAGAACGGTGAGCAAAGATCCCAGAACCACACGGGGGGACCTGGTGAATGACCTGCAGAGAGCTGGGACCAAAGTAACAAAGGTCACCATCAGTAACACACTACAACGGCAGGGAATCAAATCCCGCAGTGCCAGACGTGTTCCGCTGCTGAAGCCAGTGCATGTCCAGGCCCGTCTGAAGTTTGCCAGAGAGCACATGGATGATACAGCAGAGGATTGGGAGAATGTCATGTGGTCAGATGAAACCAAAGTAGAACTTTTTGGTATAAACTCAACTCGTCGTGTTTGGAGGAAGAAGAATACTGAGTTGCATCCCAAGAACACCATACCTACTGTGAAGCATGGGGGTGGAAACATCATGCTATGGGGCTGTTTTTCTGCCAAGGGGACAGGACGACTGATCCGTGTTAAGGACAGAATGAATGGGGCCATGTATCGTGAGATTTTGAGCCAAAACCTCCTTCCATCAGTGAGAACTTTGAAGATGAAACGAGGCTGGGTCTTCCAACATGACAATGATCCAAAACACACCGCCCGGGCAACAAAGGAGTGGCTCCGTAAGAAGCATTTGAAAGTCCTGGAGTGGCCTAGCCAGTCTCCAGACCTCAACCCCATAGAAAATCTGTGGCGGGAGTTGAAAGTCCGTGTTGCTCGGCGACAGCCCCAAAACATCACTGCTCTCGAGAAGATCTGCATGGAGGAATGGGCCAAAATACCAGCTACTGTGTGTGCAAACCTGGTAAAGACCTATAGTAAACGTTTGACCTCTGTTATTGCCAACAAAGGTTATGTTACAAAGTATTGAGTTGTATTTTTGTTATTGACCAAATACTTATTTTCCACCCTGATTTACGAATAAATTCTTTACAAATCCTACCATGTGGATTCATGGATTTTTTTTTCACATTCTGTCTCTCACAGTTGAAGTGTACCTCTGGTGCAAATTACTGACCTCTGTCATCATTTTAGGTGGGGGAACTTGCACAATCGGTGGCTGACTAAATACTTTTTTGCCCCACTGTACATGAATGTCCTATTCGCTGTGATGATACAATTTCACTTACTATTACAGGAAGATAAAAAGACAGATAATGTTAAACTAGAAAGCGAAAATTTCTGAAGAAATTTTAAGTGTGCCTATGCCGCCGCTAATCAGTATAGTTTGCCATTCAAACGGCTACAGAGAGCAAAACTCAGCAGAGCAGCCATTCTCCACCATAACTATGGTAAAACCAAACACCGCTCGCGCCTCACAGATGACAGCTTACAGTTTTGTGTAAAGATGAGGTGACTTCGTACAGCCCCAATTTGAGACGCTGTGCGCAGAGGTTCATAAGCAGACCCGACAATGTTTGCATGAACACACTTTGAAGCATTACGTTATGGACCACTTTTCACACATAGTTGCTGTACCCACACAGCCGGCTGTAGCTTTTCATCTCACAGCCCGACACATACACAAAAAAAAAAAAAAAAAAAAAAAGCAGAGAGAGCACAGACTTTACACCTGAGAGGCGTGATTGCAGATGCCGCTGAGGTGGGTCCACCTCCCCTGCAGCGGCACTGCAGACCACGCCCTGCCACACACATCAAACACGTAAAATAAATATTTATGCACTTTTCATTCACTTTTTGTTTTTTGTTATTTTTACACAGTGTTCTGAATGATTAACAATGGTCTACAGCCAATCTTGTGTATTATTATACAAACTTTGGTTGTAAGATTCAGATAACTATTTAATAAAAGCTAAATATTTTATATGAGAGTAAGAAAGAAAAGTATATCTTTGTCTCATACTCTCATCAGACAATACATGAACCTCTCAATAAACAAAATATATGCTCGGCTTAAATGACAAACCGCTATTTTACACAGTGGAACACTTATTTTTAAACAAAACCAATGCAGTTCGCCACTGACAGTGCTTACCTTTGCACATCACAGTAAACACTGAACCAAGATGGCGCCCACGCGAACGAGAAATCTGAACTATGGTGTCCTGCAGAGGACAAATGGTCAAAATTGCTAAAATTTACAACATATATGCAGCTCAACAGCGACACCTTGTGACTTATTCCAGTCACTACCTTACATATACATAACGTCTTACCTGACATTCAGTTCACCGGACACTCATACTGAATCACCAGCCCATATAAAGTCCAGCAGCCAACCAAGAGTCATCATGAAAGACTAGGGGTGACACGACAGCGTGAGCGGGCCTGGGTGTCAGCCAGCCCAGCCTGGGTGTCAGCCAGCCCGACCTGGGTGGCAGCCAAGCCGCGCTAGCCAGCTAGCCGCCATGCGGCGGTGAAACGAGAGCGTGAGCCGGCCTGGGTATCAGTCAGCCCGGCCTGGGTGTCAGCCAAGTCGCCCTAGCCAGCTAGCTGCCATGTGGCGCTAGCAGTAACATCGTGAGAGATATGGGACTTCTTGATAAAATATGGGACTTCTTGATAAAACGAGCAGATATTTGAAGTTTACACCCCTACATTCTCGCCTGAAAATAGGGGAGGCTGTCATAAAGTTCAACATCAGTAACTTAGCGCGCACAGCTGTATAGAAACTCCGTCGTGCTAGCTAGCACGCAGTACAGTTATTGTAACTGTCAGCACAACGAAAATAAACTACACCTAAACTCGGTTTATATCTGACCCAAATAGAGTGCAGTTAATAACGTCTTACCTGAAATTCAGTTCACCAGCCGCCTGCTTCTCCTGCATTGGGTTTCCCTTATCCACGATTGAGCTCCGCGTTAGCCACCACCGGTCGATCGGTGTTTCTTTCCCCGCATACGAGGGGAAGAGACATATACCGGTGGCTAACGCGGAGCTAGCTAGCCACCGGTATATGAACAACTCAGTTATTTTTTCCACATCGACCAGCATCATCGGCCGAGCTAGCTAGCCGGCCGGCCGAACTAGCTAGCCGGCTAGCAGCAACATGTGAAAAATCTGTTGCTAATATGGGATGTTTTGACAAAACGAGCAGATATTTGACGTTTACACACCTACATTCTCACCTGAAAATATCTTAAAAGTTTACTTTGTGACCTAGAAACACAAATAAGAGGAATACCACTAGAGTGAGCCAACACACCACAAATTAAGTGAGTGAGCAAACACACCACAAAGTAAGTTAAGTTTCACTTTCGTTTGTTCCCATTCATTTGAATGGGCAAAAACTTGCATTAAAATATTCATACTTAAAAAACTATACAAGTAATAAACACCAAAAGTCATAGCTACTCATTCCTGATCCAGCCGCACAAAATGATATAACATTTATGAAGCTTGTGTCAAAACTGTGGGATGAGTTACGGTCCAAAATTTCAGGCGGAAAAAGGAAAATAATAATAATAAATCCGAGCAATAGTAATAAGTGTGCCTTTTGGCATAGGCACACTTAATGAGTAACAGTAGGTGGACATTAGGTAAGGCTGCGCTTTTTGCAGCGATCTCGTATAGAAAACTATTTTGCATGTATATAAAACAGGTTTGCGGCTGTGAACTGTAGTAAAGGAACTTCTGGCTAATAAGTCGGGTTCCGTGTCGGGCTCGTAGCTGAAAACTAGCTTTACTCTGTTGTCTGGGTCAACTTTGCTAGCGAGAGACAGAGAAAGGTGTTGAAAGGCTGCTCCAACTGAACTTATTGTTTCAGAGGAAAACACAAACACAGTGTACAGTGGAGTCTTAATAGCTTACTTACAACTGGGCTCGTCAGGCACTCTTTTTGGCTGCAGTGGGTATTATTATATTTACATGATTCCATCTCCCGTTTCTGGTCGGTGACAATTCGCACTTTTCGACTTTCCTTTTTGTCCCTCCCTCGTGCTCACAGACGATAACGGGTATGGCAGTCCGTTCTCCCTGCAGCACGGACTACAGTGCCCATTAGGCTACATTCTTTAGGGCAATGCCTGTAACGCTTTGCCTGTTGCCTTCATTTGAATCATTTTTAAAAATATTTCTTCACGTCATTATGAGACACGAAATTGAGACACAGGCATTTGAGCCTCTTAATGCATGTCTTGTTTGGGTTTCCACCAGCGTGGAATTACCAAAAATAGAGAGAGCATAGCCTAAAATATGAAACAGGAAAAGATCACCGTGTAATCCCTTTATTTCAACAAAGTAACTGTATTCTGAATACCACCTTTTTAAAAGGTGACTGTAACGGAATACAGTTACTCATATTTTGTATTTTAATTACGTAACGGCGGTACATGTATTCTGTTACTCCCCAACACTGCATACATACCTTGTATATCAGGGTAGTAGATCATGTAAAGCAACCCCCAACGTAAAGTAGTGGTAGTAGTTTCAGTTCCAGCAAAAAACAGGTCCATGGTGCAAGCGTGTAAGGTACTGAGAGAAAAACTTGAATCGTTCTCCTCGTTCTCCTCGTTCTATCAACGGTCCAAGCAGCAGAAATTAAAATATCTTATATTTCAGTTTGCATTACAAGACCAAAATGAACAAACATGATGGAGATCGAGCACAACACTCACCTTTGCCATTTCTATAAGAAAAGCATCAATATAGTCTCTCGGTGACGCTGGGTCAAGGGTTTCTTTGTGGTCTTTGATCCTGATATCTATGAAGTCCTTTATCACTTGTGTCAGAGTGAACATTGTCTTATGAGGTCCAGGTAGCCACTTCATCAGCCAGGGAATTATGTTGTACATCTACACAAAAGGAAGATAGAATAAACCATATTTTAATGACTGAATAAACATTCATATGTCTGTGTGCGCTACATATGAGGCTGTGCATTCAAAGAATTCTGGATTAAAATCTAACAGAGATTCCCACAGCGGCAAAGCTGATGGTAGAAATATAAACCAGAGGGAAAAATATTTGAGGGCAAATTCAGCAAACATTTGTTTGTTTTTTGTTTTGATGAGATAGGTTGAGGTCAGGAAGGCTGATTCTCTGAGATTTTGTTTATCTCTGTGGGCTTTATATTTCCCAGGCCTTAGTTACCTCATCTCTGCCCTTTAGTGTGTTTTAAGTCAGTCTTTGTTTTGGCTCCTCACAACTGATTTGGAATTAGAAATTTTGACAGGAGACTGTTCTCCCAAAAACATAACTCTGGGATGCACACTCCACTAAAACTGAAATTGACTTAAGAAAGTTGTCATTTTACAGTAGATTATTAAAGTACATTTATTTAAGACGCTAAAATGCAACTTGTGTATTTTCTGTAAATCATGATGTAATATGATTATTGCATGATGTAGCACGGTAGGAAGAGGTTCACCTGTGTCGACATGCTTCCCTGTAAGCGCATAACTTCATTGAAATTATGAAGAATAGACTGGTACTGCTGATCAGTGTACTCAAATCGATTCCCAAACACCAAACAGCAGATGATATTTGACACAGCATTATTTATCAGTAGCTGGACATTAAATGGCTTTCCTGCAAAAGAAGACAGAAAATGCGGGGTAGAAGGACCCCGTGTCATAACAAAGCAAGCAAACTCTATTGAATTGTACCAATCAGCCTCATAACTTCAGCTCTATCACAGAGAAAGGTGGTGATCTTTAAATGCAATTTCTTTCACAGTAAAATAGCACAGATGTTTTTTATGCCTTGGTGTTCTGTGAAAGCCTCTGAGAGATACTGGCACTCCTGCTGGATGTATAACTCCAGGTTCTTCTTGCCCAGACCAAAGTTTCTGAGTGTATGAAGAGCAAATCTCCTCTGCTGCTTCCATGGGTAACCATTTGATATCACAAGACCTTTGAACACACAAATACACCGAATTACACTGAATGTAACAAGCATTCGCTTACAGCCCTGATTTGGCTGTATTAAACACTAACTATATATATTTTTTTAATGAAAAAGAGAAAAAGAGAACCTTCATTCCCAAATAAATCTTCAAACAGTGGTACGGTGGGACGATCTATTAAGTCGTCTCCTTGTTGGACCAGGGCTTCTTTCACAAACTTGTAGCTATTAATGACCACGGTTCTTCCACCAAAGATTCTGATGGTGAAAATGTTTCCATATTTCTCTACAAACTGAACAAAGACAGCAGGTAGATGTTGTGATTCAACAGTACTCAGAGAATAAATACTGCTTCTACATCCGTAGTGACTGCAGATAATAGAATATTGAGCAATGCTGCCTCACTAATATTATATCTCGTAGAACCCAAGCTTCTCTCTTGTGTGAATAAAGGCAACTTTAGATAAAGTTCACTGAGTCAATGATTGCAAGAGTTTTAAATAAGGGCTTGCCCGAACTTGTTGTGCTTTACCTCAAAAAGGTAAAAGGTCATTTTAGTAACTATTACATCCAATTATACACTGCTTGTGAACATGATAGCGCAATTATAAAATGTATTTTTAACATCTGAATCTAAATATCTTGTCATATTTGACCTCTGATCTCACTTTTAGATTTTACATCTGTCTTCCTTTCAGTTTGACCCTAAAATGTGTTATATCTTTAACAAAAGTTTTATCAAGAGAAAGAGAATGGTTAGTTAGAAACATAATGTTGTTTTATATTGCATAATAAGCTTATTATTATATGCAGTTCTTCAAAAATCAATACCTATTTTCCATTACCTACTCCTACATAATGTTTGTGTAATTAAAGTAAGTCTCTGCCATGCTACCTTCATCTGATTTTTACTGCACTACCATCTGCACTTGCATCTTACAGTAAGTACTGTAACGGACAACCTTATTGACTATCTCTATGCACTTTTGTTTCTTTAAGAGAGATGTTTGGTTGTGCTGCAGGAAAAGCCAATGAGTGTGTGGGAAGGGTTTCTGGTTGTTGTTTTTCGGAGCTGGAGAGGAGCGGTGACCCTCCATGGGGTGAACGCCCGTGTTCCTGTACCTATATACAACCGTGGTGAGATCAAAACGTCTGGTGCTTGAGAGCACATGTGAACGTTACTGTACTTTTAAAAAGACCAAAACAAAAAAAATCAATATGGTAAAAATAAAATAATATTCACTTCAAAGTAAATACTACCCAGAGAATGAGGTTTGCATTCTTTGAGTGTGTCTTGTTTGATTAGACAAAGATAAGAATGAAGCCCAGGGCTCGTACCTCTCTGAACTGCAGGTGTATTCTGTCAGGTCTGATGCGATGAATGTCACCGAGAAGCGGGAGAGCCCACGGTCCAGGTGGGAAGTTCTTCGGCACTCTGTTCTGCCAAATATTATTCAACAGCAGGAAAACACAGAGAAATATTAAAATGCTCCTTCCATCTATCCACTCAAAGCCAAGAACACTGTATAATGTCTCCATTTAAAGTTCTTAATGTTGAATGCTGGATTACTGCAGTGTTTTAACTGTGCTGCTACCACGAAACAAAGTGCGATCAGACAAATGGGTGGACTTCCTTAAACACAAAGGTGAAGGAAAGACTCGTGTTCGCGCATCTGGACTTCAAAATAAAAGCTGATAATGGAGGGGTTGTTTTTTCGCATGTGCAACATTATTACACGAATTAATTACAGATTACTTCACCAGTGTCAATATCAGTGTTTGAGCGAAAAGTGTTTATTTCCTGCGTGAAACAAAGAAATATAAGCCACTAGCACAGCCTACCCACTTTTTAAAGAAAAAATACAGTATGTAAACAACGTCCAATTACTTCATACCATTTCACAACCATGGACGGGCCAAAAAACAAACAAAATATACAGCTTCCAAGAACACAGCTGAGTTTCGTTTCTTTATTTACACAATTTAAGTCCTTTCAATGACAGTCAACGAGCATGAGGGATGGTCGTCTGCCATGACCGCTGAGGGGATGAACACAGGACAAAGACATGCTGTGAAAGAGACCCAGAGAAATACAATACTAGAAATAACAGTACTACTTATACACATTATATAATATTCCAAGGTAGCAGTATACAGTATACTGCCTAACTATAGATGCATGAATGCTCCCAAATGGTGTGCCTCTGTTTATTGATGTGTTGAGAATTCAGTGATAGCCATAAAATATTAAAATATTCAAGGGCAGAAGGAAATAATTGTTTGTGGAACCTGTTCCAGATGTAGAGGAGGCGTTAAATCCAATAAAAGCCGTTCTCAGTGAGACATAACCGGTTATTACTGACATAATCCTAGAACCTTTGTGTTAAGACTGTTCCACCTATGTGTATAATGTTGGACTATCTCTGGTTGTTGTTTTTTAAGGCCTGGGCTTGTTTTTAGGTTCAAGGTTCAAGGTTCTTTATTTGTCACATGCATAGTTATACAAGTATAACACACAGCGAAATGTAGCCTGACACGCTCCTCGACATCGAAGATGGTGGGGGGGACGACATTATATATAATATATGCAATATATACTATATATACACATATGCTACAATTATATATATATATATATATATAGTATGATACATATATATATATATATATATATATATATATATATATATTATATATACATTGGGTGAATGTGCAGTAGTAGCAGCAAGCAGGTGAATTCTGTACATTAATATGAATAGACATCTGACTATTTTACAGGATAGACAATATAAACATATTTAAAATTAAAGGAATTGAAATGTACATTGTGCCTTGGTTTAGTGTCTGGAAGAGTCCTGTCTCAGTCAATTATAGATGATGTGAGAGGGCGGGTGTGTGTGTTTAGGGCACGGATGGCTTGGGGATAGAAGCTCTCTTGAGTCTCTCTGTCCTTGCCCGGATGATGCGGAACCTTCTACCAGATTGCAGAAGTTGGAACAGTTTGTTGCCAGGATGGGACGGGTCCTTCAGTATCTGCGCTGCTCTAGTCCGGCATCTCCTGGTGTAGGTGTCCTGAAGCGGGGGGAGAGCAATCCTGCAATCCTGCTCTTTGTAAATAAAAGAAATGTTCATGATCACCACCCTGGGTTTTGTACTACTTGGCTACCATTCCTTTTTTTTGTTAGCTTGTCTCCAACTGGTGGAAAGGACCTTAGTTTGGCTTTTTCCATGTACAGGAATGCTGACAGCATAAATTAAAAGGTTCATTAAATGATCAAATTAAAACAAAAAATGAAAAAGTTATAAGCGAAAAAGACACATAAAAAATCCATCCAATCCATCCATCCATCCATTCGCTTCCGCTTATCCTTTTCAGGGTCACGGGGGGCGCTGGAGCCTATCCCAGCTGTCATAGGGCGAGAGGCAGGGTACACCCTGGACAGGTCGCCAGTCTGTCGCAGGGCCAACACACAGGGACAGACAACCATTCGCACTCACATTCATTCGCACATTCACACCTAGTGACAATTTGGATTATCCAATTAACCTATCCCCACAAGCTGCATGTCTTTGGACGGTGGGAGGAAGCCGGAGTACCCGGAGGGAACCCACGCAAACACGGGGAGAACATGCAAACTCCACACAGAAAGACCCCGGCCTGATGTTGGAATTGAACTCAGGACCTTCTTGCTGTGCGGCAACAGTGCTAACCACCGTGCCACCGTGCTGCCCCTTAGAAATAACTCAAAACTCAAAACACAGAAATGATAAAAATAACTCGTGAAAAAGCCTGGTTATAAAAATCTGTCTTTAAGAGGGATTTAAAAGATAAAAGTGATCTCGCTGTCAGCTCCATGACAGACAAAGCCCGGTAACATCGTTTCTCACCTAAAATATAGGACGACCAGCAGAGCTTTGGCTGAGGACCTTATGACCAGGTACGATGTCAGATTAAAATACACTTTGGTGGAAGCTCAGAGAGGGCTTTAAAAGTCCACAATAAAATCTTAAAACTAATTATAAAATCTGAACTCCAAATTTCTAAAGGATCATTCAAGTATTGCATCTTATTGAGCTAATAACAGAAGCAATACTCCCGAGGTACAGAGGTCTTTCTTGCACCAAAATCCTAAACTTAATGGTGTCAATTTGGATGCCCAGTTGCACCCAAACACTCCCCACAGCAAATCAAGTCCTTTATACCCTGCATTCGATACTCTTTTGGTACTGCAACCATCATGGCACACCTGCTGCTCATTTTTATACAGCTTAAATTATTGGTTTTGAGAAGTATTTCTAAAATGTGGCAATAACACTTTTATTCAAGAATCCCTTGCCACCCTAGATTTTTCTCACTTCAAACACACTTCAGGTAAAACAAAAAACTTTGACTGGGTACATGCTGATGTATAGAGATATGAAAAGTCAAGCTTCAGAAGAGACAAATTTTCAGAGTTAGTATTTGTTTAAGGTCAAGTATTCTATAAGCCTTCAAATAAAGTGGAATTTTTTATAATGTTTTCTTTGAAACAAGCTTTTCTCCTCATAACATGACAGAATTCAGAATTGTAAAAGCAATGAACAGGCAGGTATCATATACTATGAAATTGTTAGCCAGCAAAGGGACTCAGTCCATGCTTTCACTTGCTTTAATGTCAGAATGAAAGGATAAACTAATCTCAGTTTTAGCTGGTTTAACATTAAAATGTATACTTGAATATAAAAGATTCACTGTGTAAAAGTTTATCAAAACTGGTATACCGGCTGACAAGAACAAAAATGACAAATCCCATTTTACATACACTAATGAGATATGAAAAATACAGAGGGGTAGATACTGTATTAGATAATAAATGTGATAAAACAGTGATTGATCAAGCTGAGAATCAGGCATTTTCACTTTGTCATAGTTGCTGGTTTAACGTGTTACAGCACAGAGGCGGTAAGGTTGGGGACAGCGAGTCCCTCCCAGCTGGAACTGCAGACTGGGCCGCTCTCCAGCAGGTGCAGAGAATGAAAACCTCTGAAGGAGGGAGGCAAAGAACAGGAATAACTCCATCCTGGCCAGCTGTTCCCCAATACACACACGCTTACCTGAGAATACACAGCATACAGTTTTATTATGTTAGATAAAATAGTCACTTTTATCACAGATTAATATTGCACAAACAAAGACATTGTGGTGGCAAGATGATTACAAGGAAAGACATAGTATGGGTTTTTCATTTTGCTCTTTTTAGAATAGAAAAGGTTTTGACTTCCAACTAACCTGCAGAAAATGGAAGGAAGGCCTCTCTCTTGCGAAATTTACCATCCTGGTCCAGAAAGTGTTCGGGGTTGAAAGAGTGTGGAGTTTCCCACATTGACTCATCATGTAGGACCGAGTCAAGTGTAGCCATGATTATGGTGCCCTGAAGAAGTATGACACAAAAAACTGAGATGCTAAAATTGTAAAATAATCAAAAGTGTGTTACGAACTTGCATGTTCATGTGTTTGTTTTGTGCAGGTGATGTATCTTTTTATGTTAATTCAGCTGTGCCAGGGCCCTGCTCCGATTGGTGCGTGGATACACCGCCCTGACGTGACTGGTCCCAGCTGGAGGACCCGCCCATTAAAAGGAGACTGGAGTGCTACGGCGGGAGAGGTCCTTGCGTTTCTCCTCATGATCCAGCAGTGTACCTGTGGCAGCCGCTGGCTGCAGTGCGGCTTAGAAGTTGTGGAAGTGGAGTGGGTAGGGGTGAGCTGCCGTTTCTTTTGATCACCCGTTTTCTCCTGTTTTGAATTAGTTAAGGAGGTCAGACTCTGTCTTTATTTTTTGGACTTTGTTTTGGTAAGGGCAGGGGTGTGGGATTTGTGTAGATTTGTTTTGTTTATTGTTTTGGCCTTGGCTCACCCTGAAGTGTTGACACTCCCGTTTTGTTGTTCCTTTTTTCCACATTGTAAATAAATCACATTATAACAAACGGATTTGTTTGCTGTGGCTGCTTGGGTCTTGGGGAGGAAGCGAGTGCCTCAGTCATGTTATTGCCTGGCCCTAGACGGGTCGTAACAAGTGTAATAAATAAAAAAAATAAAATAAAATCAGAAGAAAGAGAAAATATCAGATATTTAAACTAATAAAATTCATTGGGACAACACCGTGTTTACCACTGTGTACTATATCATCTTTTTACTCATTTTTTTTACTCATTTGCAAACTGAGGAGACCTGCTGCTGGACTTTTTTGGAGAAAATGTCCCATCCTTTCTGATATAGGAATTTAGCTGTTAGGCAGTCTTGAGTTTTATTTGTTATATATTTTTTTGTTTCATGACTCTTCTACTATCCCACCTTTTTAGGACATGTTTCTGTAATCAGATTCAAAATAAGCTGATAGTTTTTATGAAATAGTAAAATATCTCAATTTAAACATCTGACATGTTTTCTAATATATTTCTGTTACATGTTGGTTTATAAAACTTACAAATCACTGCATTCTGTTCTTATTTAAATCTCACAAAATATCCCATTTCCATAGATTTTAGCCAATAACTACAGTTAATAATAAATGCATCTAATTTATCAGGAATTTAGATCATTTTCTGAACAATATTCGAAAGACTCACTCACCTACAGGTTCAAGCTCACATAAACACATGATTTCTGTCTTCCCATACAATACTTGAAACACTAGTATGAACTAGAGTGAACAGCTACTTAATTAAAGTTATAACTTTGTGCAACTTCAAAAAAAATAAACAATGTTTGCATCATCAAGTATCAACAACAGTCCAAAATGGACAAATAACAAAGCTGAGGTCGAAGAGCAAGTGTAGGATCTCCTGAATACTTAGAAAGGACGTGATAATCACCTTGTTTCAACAGTTTGTCAGTTTGTTTGTTTGTTTGTTTGTTTTGTTTTGGGGTTTCTTTGTGTATTGTATATTTATTTGCTTTTTATGTTTGGGGGGTTGGGTTGGTTCCTGGAGGTTTAAAATGCTAAGCCAGAAAGTCTGTCTTGGAAAAATAAAAGGCACTAAAATTATTAGTGGATTGTGTACCTTTGGGATTGTGTACTCATCAATTGCAGTGTCCTTGCTTGCACTGCGGGCCACATTGAAGGGGATAATGTTGCCCATTCTCTGGATCTCATGGATGACCGCATCAGTATAGGGCATGTTTTCTCTGTCAGTCATAGACGGCTGTCTGGATGAACCAATCACAGCATCGATCTCAGCCTGGACTCTCTCTGTGCAGTGAAAACAGGAAACAAGTTTAAAAATAAAGCTTAAGATGAAAATAAACTTAAAAACTAAAACTAAACTGAAATGAGTGAGACTTAAAAAAAACTTAAAAGCCATAATAACTGAGTGTTGTCTGTTGTACAGTTAACTGGGGAGAAAATTCTCATTCCACCTGCAATCAATATGTGATGGCAAGATGATTACACAGTATGCAGGCATGGTGGATATTATGCACACCTTGTATGTCAGGGTAGAAGATCATGTAAAGTAGTCCCCAGTGTAAAGTAGTGGTTGTAGTTTCGCTTCCAGCAAAAAACAGGTCCATAGTGCATGCACTTAAACTGCTGTGATCAAAAACTGAATCACTGCCATCCTTCTAGCAGAGACAGGAATAAATAACTGTTGACATATTTCATTTGAAGTGCAAAAAGAAAACACAGCACACCACTCACCTCTCCCATTTCTATGAGAAAGGCATCGATGTAATCTCTCGGTGATGCTGGGTTAAAATTTTCTATGTGTTCTCTGATTTTCGTTTTTATGAAATCAGTTATGTGTCGTTTTAAAGTTAATATCTTCTGATGAGGTCCAGGCAGCCACTTCACCAGCCAGGGCATTGTGTTGTACATCTACAGAACAGAAAGACAGTTACCAAATTATATGATGGCCTGGTAACAACTGTGACATTTCTACTTGTGTATTTCTATGTGGTACTAAAAGGATCCTGAATTAACATGTGTTGGGGAATTCCACAGATCCAAAGATATTGAAGGAAGTCTAACATCCAGGGAAAAATTAAATCTTTCAAACCCTTATTTTGGAGCAAAGCCAACAAACCATTTCAGTTTGGTGATTCTATACACTCAGTTTATGTTTCAGTGACCACTGAAATTAAAGGTTAATCTAGATAATTATTAACACACTTTCCAATTATGGATGTTCAGTAAAAAAATTCTTTTTAGATCAAGACATTTGAATTCAATAAGGTGATGTTTGTTACTTGACTATATATGACATGTATTTAGGACATGTTGTGATGTAATAAGATTAATAAATGTTGTTGCCTTTTTAAAGGAGGTTACCTGTGCCACTGTGGTTCCCTGTAAACGTACTATCTCGGTAAAGTTATTAAGAATAGACTGATACTGCTCATCAGTGTACTCAAATCGATCCCCAAATACCAAACAGCAGATGATGTTTGACACGGCGTTGTTTAACAGTGGCTGGGCATTAACAGGCTTTCCTGTAGAATAAAGAGACAATGAGAATACGAGGCAGTAAAAGACTTGTTGCGTAATGATGTTTGTGCAATTTCTAAGTGTGTGTGCGTGTGTTTGTGTGTGCCTTGATGATCCGCAAAGGCCTCTATGAGATACTGGCACTCCTGCTGGATGGAAAAGTCCAGGGTCTTCTTCCCCAGACCAAAGTTTCTGAGTGTATGAAGAGTAAATCTCCTCTGCTGCTTCCACTGATACCCATTTGACATCACAAGACCTTTGGACACACACACACACACACACACACACACACACACACACACACACACTGATGCTGCTGGTCTAATTGCTGCTAATGAGATTCTTTTGGGGAAAAAAAGGAAAAGAAAAAAAACACCATTATTCCCAAATAAGTCTTCAAATATGGGTACTGCGGGACGATCTGTGAAATCTTCTCCTTGTTGGACCAGCGCTTCTCTCAAAAGCTTATAGCCATTAAGGACCACAACTCTTCCACCAAAGAGTCGAAGGCTGAAAATTTTTCCATATTTCTCTGCAAACTGAACACAGAAAGTGGACAGGTGTGTTAGTGAGGATGACAACTGTGTTTTTATACATCACTTTGCATTTAAACATTCGTTTTTATTCATCTCTGACTGTCTTGCACGCTATGTTTTCGTACTGTTTCCATCCCCTCACCCCAAACCAGTCGCGGCAGATAGTTACCCGTCCCCGAGCCTGGTGCTGCTTGAGATTTCGTTCTGCTAAAATGCAGTTTGTTGCCATGTGCTTGATGGTTGCTGGGGTTTTCTCTGTATTATTGCAGGAATTTACAATATCCTAATCACACTGAAAAAAAGTTTAAAAAGAAATGGTGGTAGATGTTGTTTATTTGATCTTTTTTTTTTAACCCACTGCCAGGTGGTTGCTAGGCATTTATAATTCACCTTTTATCAGGGGCGGATCTAGAGAAATTTTCTTAGGGTGGCAAAGAAATCAAATGGGGGTGGCAAAATCAAAGCCTTTTTTTCCCCCCAAACACATATGCAGGTGGTTACATATGGTTAAAATGATTCAAATGCAGTAAGTATACACATTTTTCAAATAAATATAGTCTATAACTTAATTATTGTCTGTAGTCCACATAATTACACACTTAAGTTACATAAAACATGTGAGTTTTGATGTTATGTACTGTATAGCCTGTATAATAAATAAATATGTAGCCCAATAAGTATAAAATCCAGAAAGCTACACAACATGGGGTGGTTCATTTACAAACACAAGTCTAACTTAAGTTTCACACTGTTTTTTGTTAGAAAACAATCACATTTTTACAGCTTAAATTACACAAAATGTCAGAAATCTGCACTGTCATGAACAAAAATTTTAACCTACTTTTTCATGATTTGTTGGATTAACCCACTGAGGTCTGAAATACAACTGGCCATTTTTGACTCCATTTGAGTTTACGCTTGTATTTCACCCTTAAATTGTTTCATTTTATTTTTTCCCCCTTGCCTTGTTTGGTATCATTCTTTTCAGCTCAACTGAATTTAGTTGTTTTTTTCACTGACATACTGCATTAGTACTACTATTACTATTAATAGTACTATTACTGATCTGAAATCACACAAAGAACTAAAAATCCTAGTAGTATTTTTTACTGTAAAAGAAACCCCACAGACATGTTGGGTAAATTTGTATAACTTGAAATGCAAATATAAATTGTTCATTTTGTAAACATATACAACTATTTATCTAAAAATGCCGCCAATACACCTGCCGTTTGTTTTTTTCATTTTCTACAACCATTTAAAAATATTACTAAAACTATAGTGAGAGAACAATCAGGTGTTGCAATAAGATGCCCCACAAATGATGTGTTCCAATAAAAAAAAAGTTTGTCCACCAAAAGACAGAGGAGAACAGCGTAGGGATAAACCTGCAGGCCTGACAACAGGAGGTGTATCACTCTGCTGGTTAGTGACAGTGTTTACATTGCAAATGTGCCTTAGTGACATTCATTAGTGCCCTTACTGACACACAAAACAAAACGACTACACAACAGAACAGCTACACAAGACAACACAATACACTAAGTATACACTCCACACTAAACATCACAAATCTCCCACATCTAAAAACTCTCTCTCACTCGCTTGCTCTGTCTCGCTGCCGTTACCGTCATTCCCAAAACTTTTCCCTCTTCCCAAACAACCAAATCCCACATGTTGACTTTTTTTTTTAAATTGGTCGACATGGTACATTTTTCCACCGATAGGAAAGAGGTGTTTTTTTCCCTTTCTTTACTGTTTTCGCGCTGTCCTTAGAAAATGCTTAAAACACACACACACAAAAACGTAACGACAGTATTTAGAAAAAAAGCATGGCTTATATATATTATCATAACTCTGGATTTACTGGCCTGTAATTAAAATGTAAAAACTTTAAAGTCCGAACTTTCAATGTGGGCTGAAATAGAGACTCAGCATGGCTGCAGCTTTTTGCTATGTCAGCTTAAAATAGTCATGTGATTTGGAGGTGCAGCGTGTCCGTGGACCACGGAGGGTTAATAACACTCACCTTCCTTCCATTTCCAGAGTGTAACATCCAACCACCTGTGTAAAATCCAAAATTCCCATGGTGTTGTTCAAAATGTGCTCTGGCACAATCATAAGCATGGCTTGCTACTGAAAACAAGAAAAAAGCCGGTCCTGCTATGGACTGAACCATTTGTTAATGGTGCAGGGGTGGAACACTATCCAATATATTCAGTTTTAGCATTTATATTCACTGTTGACTGTAACTACGATAAAAACTGTTAATGCTATCTTATTTTAATAAACAACACCGTCATATGCAAAACTGGGGTGGCACTTGGGGTGGCAAGGGATCATTTTAGGGTGGCACTTGCCACCCCATGCCACCCTTCTAGAGCCGCCCCTGCCTTTTATGGATATAAATAACATGCTACAGTTCTGAAATGAAAATGAAATGATGCTTAAGGCTAAATCCAAGGTCATTTTTACATGCTGCAAGGTGATTGCCAACATGATAAATATGTAAAAATATATATTTGAAAATAATTACATATATAAATCATTACTTAAAAATCGAGTATCATCATTTAAAGAATTTAATAACTAATTTTTAATTATTTTTTGTATTAATTAATAATATTTTTATTATTTAAATATTTAACATTTTAATTCATTAATGATACATTTAATTAAATATTTAATAATGTATTTATTGACACTCCAAGCCCTCCATACACTTAAACACGCTATGCAGATTTAGAACTACACACGCATAGCACACTCATACCGCAGAGAAATGCAAAAATGTTTGTGTTTGATTGCAAAAGCAAAGCAGGAGTGACATTATTTCATTGTCGGTAATGTTATAAAACCAGCTCCATGAACTGCTGAATGAACAGTCTGACCTACAGAAGCACAAAGCTATTGCGAATCGAATAACAAAATATAACTTGCACTAGGGCTGCTCGATTATGGCAAAAATGATAATCACGATTATTTTCACTGAAATTGAGATC
>NW_024582933.1:318872-324604 GCF_018398535.1 Haplochromis burtoni
CCACCCTTTTTTGCGCCACGGACCGGTTTATGCCCGACAATATTTTCACGGACCGGCCTTTAAGGTGTCGCGGATAAATGAGGGAGGGGCTAATAATCGGCTCAGTCATTTTTACTGATCGTTGAAAGCCCAGATCGTAATCGTGATTAAAATTCGATTAATTGAGCAGCCCTAACTTGCACATTTGATTAGTGTAACTTAAAGTGTATCAGTACAATTCAGTTAATGAGGCAGAGCGACTTTATTGGGCAGGCCTGGTGTCTTCATCTTAAACTCTAAACTTAGCATAAAATCTTTAATCCTCTAATGAAAACAATAAATGTGTATTTTAAAAGCGGTCAAACTAGAGTGTTACTTTAACCTGTCAGCAATTTGTTTAATATAACATATTATTCTTATGTATAGTGTCATACCTCTGCGAACTGCAGGTGAAGTCTACTAGGTCTGATGCGATGAAGATCGCCGATGAAAGGAAGTGCCCAGGGTCCAGGAGGAAAATTTCTCGGCACTCTGTTCTTTAAAAAATCAGTCAGGAGCAGAAAAACACACAGGAATAAGAAAATGCTGCTGAAGTCTATCCACTCTAAGCCGAGGACACTGTATAATGTCTCCATGTCTTCAGTTGTTTGTGCTGACCTGTAGTTCGTTTACAGGTAACAATCAGTTGATCGATTTGTTAACTCCCCCTCGAGCTTTGGTTTCTTTTCACAAAGAGAAAAAAGAGAATCAAAATGCGTCATTACAAAACACGTGAGAACGTTTACTCCGCTTATTCGTCAGATGTGTCAGGGACGGGATAACACTCTTAACTGCGCCAGCACAACAGATCTGAGGTTTGGTACCAAATGCATGCGGTAAGCATGCAGCTGGGGCATGCTAGGTTGTGAAAACAGTGCTCAGTGCTCTCTTGTTGTACCTGCAGCTGCTGCAGAGGGGTCCAATGGCCAAAAAGCAATATAGTAACACAGATTTCTCTTTGAAAAGCGCATATTAGCATAGTAAAACCTTCACTGGCTGTAATGGGGGTTTAACCAGATCCCTTGGTTTCTGTAGATGTTTATAGAACTTGATTTTTTCTCAACAGAGACTTCAGAAGTTGAACTTCAGAACCTGTAATCTGCTGAATGCACTCTCCCAGTTTAGGGGTTGAAGCCTCCAATGCACCCATTCAACCTCTCAACCTGCTCCAGTTGTACCTCAGTCCTCTTAATCTCACAATTTTACTGTCACCAATCTGAAACTTGTTGTTTTCAACCACTTTTAGAGGTGTGTCCCATTGTGTGTCTGTACAAAGAACAGGCAGATTCCACACAAAAGCTCCAGCCAGCAATGAGGTTCACATCCAGCCTATAATTATCCTTTGTTTATAATCTTAAGATTGCTGAATTATTGGTCACTAGTAGTATTTGTGCGGTAATAGTGCTTTCACTTAAGGATATTTGCCTCACCATGGTTACTTTAGATGTGGTGACATTCTCTCACTGGTTATATTTGATATCATGCACATGTGAAGATAAAGAACACCTCAGAATTTGCTTTGTGTGCAAAGGCAAAGGTTTGATTTACACCCAAGAAAAGTTCTTTATTTCTTCACATGCCAGAATGTGGTGTTTTATTCATGAAGACAACAAGTGACTCTGAAAACCTTTAAATAAAGAGTAAAGTTTTTATTGAAACTGAAGTGTCCAGATTACATCATGCATTCTCAAACTGATAAACAGCACTGAAATGAACTGCACTCCCACCCGTTAAAACTCAGTCTGAAACTATATTGTGACCTTAAACACAAATCCTAATGACAGTGTGATTTATTTGAGCACAATGAGTTTGGTAGGCCTGACAAATTTAATGTGCACTGGAAAAGACTTTAAGAAAGTTGCAGGAGAAGATATTTACTGCTATTTTAATATGGAGAGAATGAAAAATAACAATTGACTTTAATCTAAAGAAATAGTAATATAGCAGATCATCATTCAATACAACATAAATGTAATGGTAGACGGTGATTCGTTGCGATCCATTTTGCTGGGAAAACAAGTGCTCAGATTAAAAGAGCTGGTGTTTAACGTGGCACGGCACAGAGGCGGTAAGGTTTGGGACTGCGAGTGGCTCCTAACTTAAACTCCAGGCTGGGCTGCTCTCCAGCAGGTGCAGAGAATGAAAACCTCTGAAGGAGGGAGGTAAAAAACAGGAATAACTCCATCCGGGCCAGTTGTTCCCCGAGACACACACGCTTGCCTGAATACACAATGAGACACACAAGTTTTATTCACACAATTTAGAAGTTAATCCTCAGCAAAGTTAACACTGTTATTGTAAATGGCTGCTAAGGCAAAAGGTTAATGGCAAGACATTCTCCTTCAGTAATTTTGCCTCTTTAAAGCACTTGGCTTTAAACATCCTTTAAATGGATTTTGATGAACTGCAACAACTGACTAACCTGCAGAAAAAGGAAGGAAGGCCTCTCTCCTCCTGAATTTACCATCCTGGTCGAGAAAGTGTTGAGGGTTGAAGGAGTTTGGAGTTTCCCACATTGTCTCGTCATTTAAGACCGAGTGTAGAGCAGGTATGATCATTGTACCCTGAGAAAATACAGCCAGTTAGAAGCGTTATTTATTTGTGTCTCTTTAGCGTTTGTGCTAGTCAGTTTGTCATACATGTTTCTGGTATTGCTAATTGTTTGTGCATTTATTACTTCTACAGTAGACTATTCATTAGTGCCAGGTCACTATAAATGCTCACTGAAAAGCCTTCAGTGAGCATTGATCCAAAATGCTGCAGTAAGAGCTCTGACAGGGACTAGAAAGACAGAACAGATTTCATTCATATTCACTTCTCTTCATTGGCTTCCAGTTAAATCTAGAATTAAATTTAAAATCCTTCCCCTTCCCTTTCTTTTTTCATTCTTTATGTGTTCATCCATTTCTTTGTATTTAATCATTAGTTATTATTAATGTCTGGCTCTCTTCCACAGTGTGTCTTTTTGTTCCTTTCTCCTCCCCTCACCCCTCGTCTGGTCACAGCAGATGGCTGCCCTTCCCTGAAGCTGGTTTTGCTGCAGGTTTCTTCTTGTTTAAAGGTAGTTTTTCCTTCCTACTGTTCCCAAGTAATTCCCTAAAAGGAGCCATCTGATTGTTGGACTTTATCAATAATCAGCACCCCAAGGTGACAGTTATTGTGATTTGGTGATATCTAAATAAAATTGAATTGAAACTAACTATATTCATACTGTGTTTAATGTTTTGGCCCCAAGTATATTTTGGGATGTCTCAGCATCTCGGTCCATCTCATTTGTGTCCCATTCTCACTCTTGCTCTAGCTTTTATTTTCTAGCTAAACACTTTTACTGGATACATTTTCTGCATTTTGTGGTGAAGTTGGGGCAGCTTTTTATGGAAGTTACAGTGTTCTCACGTGACATATAGGCTTGTTTAACTTAACACAACAGGTAGTTGTAGTTTAGGATGTTCTGGAATTCAAAACAAAACTTTATTTAAGTCAACCAACTTTGAGAATCCTGGCATTAGATATAAAAGGACGGCTTTCCTAGTTTTTAATTCAAAATCTATCTAAAAAAAAAAAGAAACAAAAAGTGCTATAAAATATTCATCTTCACAATTGCTTTGTGTACCTTTGGGATTGTGTACTTATCCACTGTCGTTTCCCTGTTTGCAACATGGGCCACATTGAGGGGAATGATGTTGCCCATTCTCTGGATCTCATGGATGACCGCATCAGTATACGGCATGTTTTCTCTGTCAGTCATAGACGGCTGTCTGGATGAACCGATCACAGCATCGATCTCAGCCTGGACTTTTTCTGCACATAGTGAGAAAACAAACTGGTGGCTGTTGTTGCAATTTGGCACTATTAAAAAAGTAACTGATGTTTGTGCTGCTTAGATAACCAGGGGGGAAATTTACACATCTTTCTCTCCCAACACAAGAATGATCTGTGAGAAATCCCTGAAAAAAACTAATAGAAAGATGGTTACAAGTGTGTATTCAGGATTAATATTGTTCATACACACACCTTGAATGTCAGGGTAGTAGATCATGTATAGCAGTCCCCAGTGTAAAGTAGTTGTAGTGGTTTCAGTTCCAGCACCAAACAAGTCCAGGTGCAAATACACAAATTGCTGAGACTAAAACCAGAGTCTTCGTCCTCCTTCTATCAGAAACACAAAAGCCAGAAGTGGGAAACATGTTTCATTAAAAAATGTGAATGAACAAGAACACATTTTGAAAACACTTACCTCCCCCATTTCTAAGAGAAAAGCATCGATGTAGTCTCTTGGTGATGATGGGTTGAAGTTTTCTCTGTGTTCTTTGATCTTGACTTCTACAAAGTCAATTATCTTTTGGGTTATGGTGAATATTTTTTGGTGAGGTCCAGGCAGCCACCTCATCAGCCAGGGTAATGTGTTGTAAATCTACAGAACAGGAAGACAGTAGCAATAAAGCATCTGACACCCTGGAAACAGTTAGCTTTCAAAGATATTACATCACATGGTGTCCCTGCAGTTCACTTATCAACTACCCATGGCAACCTACTAGAAGTAAACAGAATAACCAATATGTTAATGTTAAGTAGCTCAAATTGGACAAAAGTAGGCTTAAACTGTGATAGACAATAATGAAAAGTAACCAAGCAAATTCATTTAAACACAATTTTAAAGTGCACTTTAATTGCAATTAATATCAGTTTTACATTGCACCAGATTTCAAAATATGTAACTTTCTTCCTCCACTGTTTTTAAATGAACTCGACATTGAAATATTTCTGCTTTTGGATATCAGTGACAGAATCTGAGAAAAGGCGCAGCGTTGGTGGAGTCTAATATGCACAATAGTTATGCTCTACTAACTGCTCCGTTTGCAAAAACAGCTTGGGCTGCACAAAAAAGTTCAGTTAAAGTGGTTTTATATATGTTCTGTATGAATCCTGAGTCAAACAACAACTACAGTATGTAAAAGAGTTTCACCTGTGCCCACATGGTTCCCTGCAAGCACACTATCTCATTGAAGAGCTGCAGAATTGACTGAAACTGCTTGTCAGTGTACTCAAATCGATTCCCAAACACCAGACAGCAAATGATGTTGGACACAGCATTGGTTAACAGTGACTGGGTATTAAAAGGATTTCCTGAAAGAGGCCATTAGACAAAAAATCTGAGTAAACTTATATTAATGAATTTTGGATACTTTAAAACAAATTTTACATGAACTTATGTTTAAGTTTGTTGTGTGTTTCACTATGACTGTTTGAATAGTTGGATTTAGAGTCTTATGTAGTAATGTGTGGGTTTACGTTGTCATGCAGAAGTTTGAGGTAAAGTAAAAGGATATATCCATATTAACCATTAATGGTTATTATTAACGAAGATTTAAAAAAAAAAGTATTATTACTGTGTCATCATAAAAAGTGTGAGTTTAATGTGTTTGTGTGTCTGTGTGTGCCTTGGTGATCTGCAAAAGCCTCTGTGAGATACTGGCACTCCTGCTGGATGGAAAACTCCAGGGTCTTCTTTCCCAGACCAAAGTTTCTGAGTGTATGAAGAGCAAATCTCCTCTGTTGCTTCCACTGATACCCATTTGATATCACAAGACCTTTTGGAAAAACAAAACTGCGTTAGACGCAAAGTAACTTAAAATCAAAGTCAAAAACATATTGACTTAAGTTTTAACATTGCTAAAAAGGTGACAGGCTAGTGATGCTGGTCTTATTAAAAC
>NW_024582933.1:326199-330771 GCF_018398535.1 Haplochromis burtoni
CTGTTACAACTGTTACACCTGTACCAGGTGGTTAAGAAAAATCGGAGTTGTAACAGTGTATGAAGTTAGGAAAATTTAGGGCTATGTTAAGGAGGAACACAGGTAACAGTGCTTGTTTCAGGTCTTAGACACACGGTGCTTTCAGTGGAGGATTATTATTATTTTCGTACATTTATTAATTAAGAAAACACCCAAGAAATAAAACTTTTACCTTTTAGTTAAATTTAGAAAGCTTATGGCTTTGTTTTTCACTGACTGTCTACTTTGTTTTTTCTCAAAAAATTACGTAATATATTTATTAAATATTTCATTCACAAAGATCTAATTTGTGATTTAAGCACGATCAGTTTTTGAGCAGTATATTTCAGACCTCTACTGGCCTGTATGGTTTACAGTAGTTGGTATTCTTCTTCTGTCGACCTTTGGGTTCTTGCCATAATTACATAACATATTCAGAGCCAAAGAAAACAACACACTCAGTGTGTGAAAAGTTTAAACCGCCCAGTAGGTTAAAGGCATTGGCACCTTATCTTGAAACCCGACTCCTAAGTTGGTTTGGAATGTGGGAAGAATAATGAGAACTTTAAAGAAAAATTATTTAAAATGATACAGTTAACAAAAGATATCGGTGTGCCTTTTATTCGAATGGATTGCTTTTATGTATATACACTGCCTTAAGAGAATAGTGATTAATTGTTTAAAATGTATTTTTTTTAAAAAGGGGGAAAGCAAGTTGAACTGAACAAGGGGAAGTTAAAGTAACAGAGTCGTTTGTTAGTCATTAAATGCTGCCCAATAATTAATCTCTATACAACAATTTGTTTGCAGGTTTGTGTATTCCTGCTATTACATTGAGGCCGACAGTTGAGCAAACTTCTTGGCTAGCGCCCCCCAAATTGCTATTTGTGTGCATTAGTCTTTTGCATCATCCAGCTGTATTGAAACACTCAAATGGGAATGAATGGGTTGTTAATACTGCAAATTTGTTTCCCATAACATTTGGATTTAACCAATAATATTTAGAACTGGCACATATACTTAACATGTTTATGTTACATTTAGATTTACATTAAAAAGTCTGCAAATATCTGTGACTTGAAAAGTAATATCAAAGCATACTTTTAAGAAGTTTGGAGCTAAATGTGATACATTTTGAAGTTGTTTTCAGCATGCTTCAATTTACAATCAGCTCCATAGTAACCAGCTGGAAGAGCTCAACCTCCTGACTTGTTATTTACATTGGAATTCCCAAGAGGTCCTCAGTCTTATGTAACATGGTTGGGGCCTCCACTGAGGAGCTTATGTCCACACTTCATTTGTTCCTATGCTAGTTACACAAAAACTAGCAGCCATCATGAAAGTTAGAGGTGGAATATATGAAAAAAGTAAATTTGGTACAGATCTTTTTATCGTTACTTTCCAAGCCATGTGTGAAAAGAAAAGTCTTTTGTTCTTTTTTTAACATAATTTTAAGTTGTCAGTGCCACCAGCTAGCCATGCAAGAAATGTTTTCACTGGAGTTGACTTAAAAACAACGGAAGTTGCAAAAGTCTCTGATAAAAATACAGACTGCTGAAAAATTAAAGGAAAAACGTGAACCCTTGACTCCTTGTCCTAGGTGGTAAGTTTCTACAAGTTTCTTGCATTGCTTCATTAAGTAAAGTACTTAATACTCTGACAGTGTAGCGGCATCTACACTTTTAGCTCTATACTACGTACAAAATGGCTGAGTCGAATTAAAGTCATGTCAGTTTTAATTCAGTTTTATTATAGCATCAATTTACAATAAGTTATCTCAAGTCATAAAAGGTAAAGACACTTGCAAATCAAATCAGAATTTGTCAGTTGCTTTAATAAAGTTGGTTTTCTGCTTCTATTACACTTACACTTACACTAAAGAGAGAGAGAGAGAGATAACATTCTCTGCAGACATGAAATGCGGGAGAGAGTATAACGGTGCAGCGATTAAGGATGCCGTGCAGGGGCGTCTGCCCTCCCTGCACGGCATCCTTAATCACGCCCGCGGAGTTATAAACACGGGGACTCAGGGGTATGGGGCGCCGTTTATAAAGTGAAACATGCTGAAATTAAAGGCAACATTTTTCCACATTTAGCTCAAAACCTTACAAAAACATATTTTTTCGAGTAAATTTTTACAACATTTAGTAAAATATTTGTAATTTTTCATCAAATGTTAAATATTAAATCTAAATGTTAAATGTTAAATCTAAATGTTAAATATTAAATCTAAATATTATATTTAAATCTAAATGTTAAATGTTAAATCTAAATGTTAAATATTAAATCTAAATATTATATTTAAATCTAAATGTTAAATGTTAAATCTAAATGTTAAATTAAATGTTAAATCTAAATGCTAAATGTTAAATGTTAAACCTAAATGTTTAGGCTAATATGCAAATGTATTGTACGGATCAACGGAAATACCAAAATAAAAGCTTCCCGAAAACCTCCGGTGCAAAATTGTGTCTGTTCTCTTCCTCGCTTCTCCCCGCCATGTGCTGCTTCACTTCTTGCCTACGAGCATGTCCAGCGATTTTGCTGGACATGTGCTGCAGCTGCTAAGAGTGCACTACTGCTAAACCTTTGGATGGCCGACAAAACGGATCTTCCGATGTTTTCAGCTAAATCGCCGGACGTGCTTTCTCATGTTCGGGTTATGGCTGAATTCCAGTGGAATGACATTCCAGCCATGTGTTCCAGCCCTAAACCTAACCTTATCTAACTATAACCTTATTCCTAACCTTTACTAGCAGTTAAATGACGTAAAATAGTGTTTTCCAAATCGATTTTTAGAAAATGAACGAACGTGTAGATTGAGTCCAAACGGTTCTCACGTGCTCTCCTTTTTCCGATGCCGTAATTTAGGAACGTGTTGGGTACCCGAAAGCATAAAATGTTGACAATTTGTCACCTAGCGAAAATTATTACGCTTTGGGAGTGAGAACGTGTCTGACCACTACCGGCACACTTTTGCACCGGAGGTTTTCGGAAAGCTTTTATTTTGGTATTTCCGCTGATCCGTGCAATAAATTTGCATGTTAGCCTAAACATTTAGATTTAACATTTAACATTTAGATTTAGATTTAAATATAATATTTAGATTTAACATTTAGATTTAAATATAATATTTAGATTTAACATTTAGATTTAAATAAATTTAGATTTAACATTTAATTTAGATTTAAATATAATATTTAGATTTAACATTTAACATTTAGATTTAAATATCCATTTAGATTTAACATTTAGATTTAACATTTAAAATTCTGTTTTAAATATGAAAAGTTACAAATATTTTACTAAATGTTGTAAAAAATGACTTGTTTTGAGCTAAATGTGGAAAAATGTTGCCGTTAATTTCAGCATGTTTCACTTTACAAACGGCGCCCCATATCAGGGGTTGGTGTGTGTTGTGGTGTATTTGCGGCTGGCAGCTTGAGAGCTGCAGCCATGTGAAATAAAGATGGCTCAAAACTATGATCTTTGGACCCGTCGTGCCTTAATTCCACCACACACGTAAAAAGTCAGAAGCACGTACAAACCCGAAGCACGTAAAAATTCCAAAACACGTACAAAAAACAACAGCAGTGTTCCAGGATGCTAGGCGCAGTGTTGAGCTTTTGTTTTTAAAGTTCTTTTATTGGTTTTTAAATGTCTTAATGGTCTTGGGCCTTCTTATCTCTCAGATCTGCTTTTACCATACGAACCCTCGCGGACCCTGAGGTCCTCTGGTACTGGCCTTTTGATTGTCCCTAAAGTCAGGACACATACTCACGGAGAGGCAGCTTTTCAGTGGTATGGTCCTCGTCTGTGGAACAGCCTGCCGGAGGAGCTCAGGGCCGCAGAGAACGTACATGTTTTTAAGAACAGGCTCAAGACCCACCTTTTTAATTTAGCTTTTACTTAGCGTTTATTTATTTTTTATGCTTATTTATTCTATCCTGTTATTCTATTATTAATTTAGGATTTACCTAATATTTCTTGATTTTATTCTTATTCATTTTTTAATCTTCTTACTCATATTTATATTTATATTGTATCCTGTTCTTATTTATTTTATCATTTTACCCTGTATACATCGTATTGCGTCATATCTCCAGTGTTTCCTCGGAGGGCGCTCTCTGCACCGGGGCTGTTATTGACCGTGGCTGCTGGGTCTCTGGGGTCCTCTCAGCCTGGTTGGGGGGCTCCTTGGCCTCCCTCCTGCTGTGTGCCCAGCCCGGAGGCTGCGGTCTGTGACCGGCTCCCGGTGCAGACGGCTCTCCTGTTATAATGTTTCCTCACTTGCTCATGCGAGCCCAGCCCAATTTTTACTCTTTAAGTGTGCGCGTGTGTGTATGTGTGTGTGGGTGGGGGTGGGGGGATATATGTGTATTGAGAGTGTGGGGAGTGAGTTGGAGGGTGGGGTGGGCTGCTTTTAACTATGTAAAGCACTTTGTGCTACATTTTTTCTGTATGAAAAGTGCTTTCTGCCTGCCTGCCTGCCTGCCAGCCAGCCAGCCAGCCACACAAGCCAGGAAGTACCAACCACCGGATATCTCTCTTTTT
>NW_024582934.1:0-26472 GCF_018398535.1 Haplochromis burtoni
GCACCAGAGTCAATTAACACAGAGAGGGAATGGGACAACGACCGGAGGGTGAGTTTAGCAGGCAGCAAGAGACGGGGAAGAGGCGTGTTGCTGGACAGGTCGCCCACCAGTACCCTCTCAATTACTGGCGGGCGCCTCCTTTTGCCAGCGCCGGGCAGGCAGAGATGTAATGCCCCTTGCGACCGCAATACAAACACTCACCCGCGGAAAACCGGCGTTGTCGCTCCGCCGGGGTGAGTCGAGAACGTCCCAGCTGCATGGGTACCTCCTCCTCAGTTCCAAAAGCTCTAGCCTCCCGTACGTCGGGTTGGGGCTCCCGAGAAGCCAGGGGCTCGCGAAACTGCTGTCTTCGTGAGCTCTGGCGCGCCCGCAGGCGATCATCCACCTGAATACACAGGGACATTAAAGCATTTAGAGAAGCAGGAAGCTCCCGCATCATTATCTCATCCTTGAGCTCCTCGCGGATATTATTTAACAGAGTGGTCTTCAGGGCCTCAGGTCCCCATTTGGTCTGTGCAGCTAGAGTCCAGAAATCAACAGAAAAGTCAGCCATGCTTCGCCTACCTTGCTTCAGATTAATCAAACGATAGCCAGCAGCCTCCGTACTAGAGCCTTTATCAAACACCGACTTGAAGCGAGACAGGAAGTCATCATAAGACATTCCGGGGCAAGCCTGTAGCTGGGCCTGCGCCCAGGCCAGGGCTCGATCACGTAGGAGCTGGGTGACGTAAGCGATCTTAACCCCGTCAGAAACAAAAACATGAGGCAGTAATTGAAACTGCATGGAACACTGCAACAAAAATACCGCACATTTTCCCATCTCCCCAGAAAAAGCCTCAGGTGAGGGTAGAAGCTTATCCAGCGAAACCGCGGAGGCAACTGAAGCTACCGCGCTAGCCGCCTGAGTAGCTGTGGCTGCTGCAGTGACGGCAGGAGCGTGTTCTACCTGGGGAGGAGCCGCAGGAGGCTGATCGTCGGCCAGTGGAATCCGTTGGGCGAAGGCCTGAGTTAGAGACGCCACGTCTCCGCTGAGCCGTACTAGCATTTGTTCGTGTCGGTGCAGAAGCTCCTCCAGAGACATGGGGGCTGTCGCTGCCGCGGCTGGGTCTGCTGAGTCCATAGCGATGGCTGGATTATTCTGTCAGGCTCAGGAGGGACTCGGAGTCAGACCGTCACTAAAGTTCACGTTTTTATTTACACACACAGACACCAGGTGCGAATATATACAAGTGAGGGGGCACAGGAAGGGGGTCTCCGGGAAGCACAGGCACGGGAAGAAGAGGGCTATGTACAAAATCCACTGAAGCTCAGGTAGCTCGGACTCCTGCTTTAGCTCACCAACGGCGGTCCTCAGGCTGGCGAGAATCCTGGCACAGAGAGGAAAGGCAGGTAAGTAGTTGCACGACAGAAACTCAGAAAAAGGCTCAGATAGGTGATGACACTGACGAGTGTTACACAATAATCCAGCGAGGAAGCACTTTCAGCAGCCGCCTTAAGAAGTGAGTGAGATGATTGCTTGCAGGTGTCCGAGCCAGGGGCTGGAGCCGTCATGACTCCGCCCCGGTAGAGCGCAGTGCAGGGGAGAGAGAGAGAGAGATGCAGCACAACAAAAACACTTGTAGCCATACAGAGTCAGCCGAGAAGGCACAGGGTCATGACACTAATTACCCATGAAAATAAGTAATCAGTAAAGTAATGGGATTACTTTTTTTTGGGAGGTAATCAGTAATTAGTTACTGATTACTTTTTTCAAGTAACTTGACCAACACTGCTGCCAGCAGGAGGAAAAAAAACACTTCTCCTTTCTTTTTTTGAGATTTAAGAGAATATCATGCAGCAGGATCTTGAGGCTGAAAACAAATGAGATGGGGGACTTTTTGATTCCCTCCAGAAGTGAATGTGTCAGTTTCATATATAATAATTAAAATGCATAAAACCAATACATTTACTGTAAGTTTTCTTTCTTTTTCTTTATCGTGTGACATTTTCTGCCAGTTGTCCCATATACTCCTACACATTAAAAGCTGATTCTTGCAAGAAGTGATTTTTCTGTCTCTAGGGGACCCCGTATATATTTATATATAAATGTATATAAATCAAACCACTTTTTTTTACATTAGTAATTCCTTTTGTGCATAATTTTATATTGTTTTCGATAATAAATTAAATAAAGCAAAAAAACAACCTGAAGAGCCGGTTGGAAGCCTAAAGAGTCAGCTCTTTTTAATGAGCCGAGCCGAAAGAGCCGGTTCTCTAAAAAGTGCCGGAATTCCCATCGCTATAACAGAGTAGTTAGCAAATAAGTACAATTGTATGATTTTTCTTAAGGAATTCTTACTGACAAATCTGGATTATTGACTGAGAACTGTAAAGAATTTGACATAAAGAACATAGTCTTAAACCAAAAAAACAAACAAACTACTAAGTACAATGAAATACATGGAATCTTTTTTCAGTAGAATATCAGTATCTTTATCACCTGGCAATTGCACACAGTGAAGTAGACTGGGTGGAATAATTAGAATAGGTAATATGACCTTTTCTAATTTGCCTTACTACCGACTGATGGCTAGTAGTGCTTCACTAATTAGAATTAAAGAGTAATCTGATGAAGCACAACTGACTCAATCAAAACAAAGTTTGAAGTCAATACTATAATTTTATCAGAATCGCACTGGATGTAATAAATGAGGCCATTAATTCCAAATACAGTATGATGAATGCTGCTTGGATCAGTGACTTTGGGAGAAATAGCTTTTTCTAGCAGAACCACTAAAGAAGAGAACTAAATCTCTTTGACATTTAAAAGGACAGATTCTATTCTGTAACTGGCTCTATCACCTCATTGCCTGTGGCATCCTGATAAAAATCACTTAAGTCATTGATTAAAATGCAAGCAGGTTAATGCTAGAGGTGACTTTACCCGCTTAGCATAATTTGCTTATTACACAGGCAAATAAACAAACCATTGATCACAGTGGTCTTTACAAAGAAAGTAGATTAGAAGGAAGAAACCAGGATTAGGTACATGTGTGCAGTCTCAAAACAGTCACAGTCTACTCTATGGGAATTATTGCTAACCATATTACACATATACAAACTATTGACTGTTTGCATGCTTATGAGTCTAACAAAGTAATAATTAGGTAATTGGAAATAACTGGGAGAAATATGAAAAAAGCAACCTTTCTAGAGGTATGGTAATCAGTAATTTAAAAGAAAAAGATCTACAGATCACAGTGGAATTTGGTTTTTCATTAAAGCACCTAAAAATAATTTCCTGTAACTCAATATCAATCTTTTGTTTTAGCATTATTCTCAAAGAATCACCACTATCACACTCACTGCCCATCTTAAAAGCTGAGCACCTGCTGACTAAAGCAATAATAACAACAACAACAACAATCTTTATTTAAAAACCTGCCAAAAACACTGTCAGGAACGCTTGCAACACATTTAACACACTGTCACAGTTTGTTCAAAAAAACTAAATGCCAGGGTCCAGTGGAAAACAGTTCAAAGATTTTAATGAATACCATTAAGCAAACAATAGGTGACTATTTGCAGTTATTCAAAGAGGAGATTTATTTAGAAGCAAAGAATCTCAAGTCTGTGTTTCTTCACAGGATGAGTTACTCCAAGGTTGACAAGCAGGTAAAGGTTTCTTGTTTTCACAGGTTACAGGGTTCAGGTAAGTTGATGCAGTCTTCACGGGTTTATTAACAGGTTTTCACAGTCTTTTCTTGGCAAGGAAGTAGGAGATTAACTGACTTCACAGATTTGAACTTTGATGAGTATTTCTATGTTAGAAACAGTATGACAGCTATGTTTCCCCAGAAGCCAGGCAGGCAGGCACGCCAGAGTAAACTCAGACGGTGTGGCTTAGCAATTCAGCAAGGACTGGGCAGGATAACTGGGGCTATATACTGTTAGTGATTATAGATGAACATCAGGTGTGTCAGTGGAATCTAGGGCAGCCACCCCTACAGGCAGAAAAAAAAACAAAGCGAATGCAGGTCAGCACCTGAGAGGACGAGGAAGACCATGGCACGTATAGCCACATCGTCAGTAAGCTAATCTAAAAGAGACACTACTCCATAGTTCAGTGTTCCTTGTTCTTTCATCACTGTTCCTGTATATGTTTTGTCTCATACTTTGCTCAGGAAAAAAAACAGAAGCAAACACTGAACTGTGTGAAGAATGAATTCTAAGCCATCTTTAACAGTAACAGGTTTGTCAAAGCATAACAACATGATTATCCTACTAAACCCCTGCAATCACTTGTTGAAATAATTATGTCAAAGGACTGTTAAAAGGAAAAGACAATACATCAGACTTTTAAAATGTGCTTACATCGTGCCTATCAGAGGGTTGCCAATAAAAGTTAAATATCTGGAACAGAGATTTAAAAACCAAAATCTCCACAGAGGGTTGGAAATCAGAGAGACAGCGGGGGATAGACTGAATATATTGTAATATCATCTATTGTGCAGAAGAATGACTTCCCCTTTTTATTTGATTGTCCAGCCCTGAATTAGAATAGATTTCTATTTATCTTTTTTTCTTTCTTTCTTTGTTTTGCCATTACTGTTTCAAAATAGATTGTAAAAATCAATGGGTTGTATGAAGGGTTAAAGATTTTCATATAAAAATGGGACACAGACTCTAGTGTTCCACCACCAAATCCATTTTGGCACTAGTTTAGTATAAACCAGGATGCCGTTCTTCAAAACTCTAGACACAAAACTCAAAAACGACTGCAAAAATATACATAATTTTCAAATGTACACAGAGACAGGGCAGTAGTAAAGCAAACCGAGAAAAATGCGATGCTCACAGAAATATCCGGGGCTACCATCGAAGTACCAAGACAACATGGGGCCAGTATGTTGTTTTATCAGAAGGTTGTGTGGCTAAACACAGAGCTTGTAGTATTCCTTGATGAGTTAACTCTGGATTCATCAAGACTAGAACAGTTGCCATGACCTGTGTTATTGTGAGGGACACAGTCAGGTGTCACCATGCTCGATGGTTGGAATATAGCGCACAGTTAACCACCCACTAGACCCTGAGTCTACTATCCTTTCCTCAAAGATATATTGAGAATTGTTTCTCCACATGGAGGTGGAAAATGTTGTAATAGGCACCTGTTTCAACAAAGGACCTTTAACTAGCTCATGGATGAGGAACTCAGCAACATCACAGCAACCCACTGTCAGGGTGGGATTTATAGAAAGAACTTTGCCTCAAAAGTGTTGCAAATGTATACGATATCATCCACAAGTGTAAGCTAAGATTTACAAATGTGTACAGAGATTTGTATGTAACTTTTGAGGACTCACAAGCACGTGCTTCAATCCACACACAAATATACAGCAATCTGATCACACGTGAAACTGTTTAACAAATGTGTACCTCCAAACCTGAATATATACTGATTAGTTACACACAATTTATTAAGTTCAGCTCACAAATCTGATTATTCTATGGTTTGAAAACCTTTCTGTGGGTACAAATGTCTCAAACTACACGTACATCTCGCTCACTCGCTTTGTAAACAAATCGCCTCATACCCACGGATCACCCTGCATCCCCACTTGAGGTTTTGAGCCCGATTTCCGTCTGCCAGCTCTGCTCAAATCCAAAAAATTACGCTGCTTTTAATTACAGTGTAAAACTGTGTATACATGCATTTGTGTTTTGTTTTTAAAGCTGGCAGCTTTAAATTTTTCTCAAAATCCCACATGTGCATGCGACATGATCTGTGGATTAAATTTTTGTTTACGCTTGTAGATCATATTGAACACATTTGCAACACTTTTGAGGCAAATGTCTCTCCGTATGTCTTCATTACAACTAAAGGTTCTTTCCAAGATGTCTGGAAAATGAGAACTTTCCTTTTGATATGGAGGAGAGCTGGTGACTGAATCCACATGACATAGTTGACAAGTTTTTTTTTCCTTTTCTTGCTGTATTTTTGGGAAAAGAAAATGAAAGAAAAACTGAAAAAAATGTAGTTCCAGATCCAGCAAGCTCTATTCTCCTATTCTGAAGCACTAACCAGTTGAAAAGTGATGCCCCATGCGTGTCACGCAGTTGGGTCCTGACCAAGCATCAGTATGATATGAGATGGGAGTGAGAATGTGTTACATTAAGGAGACAGGCACAGACATGTGTCAGGCCAAGTCTGCTGAACTGTAGATGTCTCATTTTTCTTTGGCATTGATGGTCTGAATGCCTCCTTTCAGTTTTACAAATCAGACTGCAGTCATTACTAAAGCAAAAGGACATGACACCTGCCTCGATTTTCATCAATGAACTTGTGCCCTTAATTCTATTAGTTCAAAAGACCTTTCAGTGCTGGTGTGAAAGGTGAAAGACTCTGGCAATGACTACATTTGTAATAGTATTAGGAAAAATATGAATTAAGAATAATATGAAAAGGCCAACGCATGAACTTGACAAATGACATATCTCTGGGGTAAGATGTCTTTAAAAAATACAGAGGATGCAAGGAAGTCCAAGACAACATCACAGTCCAATATTGCATTACTTAAAAATTCTGAATAGTACTGATAGCATTGATTCAGTTATTTCATAATAAAGGAGCCCCTTCCAAATACAGAGTATATAAATTAACAAAGTTTCAGATGTTTTGATGAGCTTTAAGCCATAATTACCCAAATTTAAACAAAACAAAGCTCAAAGTATTTCACTTTACATATAATGAATATAGAGTTAAAGTTTGCCTTTTACAATTACATTACAAAAGTTTAATTTTTCATTATTTTCTACATATACACTACTGCATATGCACCAAGAGAGCAACACATTTTGCTAGGGATCAGTCTCACTTCTAGTTGTGTGTGCTGCTGCTGCTACATTCACAAACAGCACCAAAACTAATATTACTAGTCATTAACATAACTCCTGAAGCGTTTTTTGTGTCATTTCTGGTTGTTGTCCAGTTTCTGTAACCTGGCACACATGGTGTGACTAGTTTCAAGACATAAGCGTATCATCTTTATGATTATATTTCAATTATGTATTAGTACATGGGCTCAGAGATTCCCAGATTATACAGAGGGAGAAGCAGAAGCAGCCCCGGCTCCGACCGTCTCGGTCGTTGTGTCCTTGGGCAAGACACTTCACCCGTTGCCTACTGGTGGTGGTCAGAGGGGCCGGTGGTGCCAGTGCCCGGCAGCCTCGCCTCTGTCAGTGCGCCCCAGGGTGGCTGTGGCTACAGTGTAGCTTGCCATCACCAGTGTGTGAATGTGTGTGTGAATGGGTGGATAATTGTGTATAGTGTAAAGCGCTTTGGGGTCCTTAGGACCAAGTAAAGCGCTATACAAATACAGACCATTTACAAGCTACTTACCTTTTTTTTTTTTTTGGAAAACTGTGATGGCAAGCCACACATGGTAAGATCCACTAGTTTGCATCACTTAATTTTACTCTACAGTCACTACTTTACGTATATTTTACTTTTTGTCCAATATATTGATTTCTTTTTTTCCGTCACACCTTACAATGTCTATATGGAGTTCACACATATCAACACTGCAAGGTCAAAGTTCTGTTTTATGTTATATTAATACAGTGGTGTCCAACTCCAGGCCTCAAGAGCCGGTGTCCTGCAGTTTTTAGATATCACCCTGGGTCAATACACCTGAATCAAATTATTAGTTCATTACCAGGCCTCTAGAGAACTTCGAGAGATGTTGAGGAGGTAATTGAGACATTTAAATGAGCTGTGTTGGATCAAGGACACATCTAAAAACCTGTAGGACACTGGCCCTTGAGGCCTGGAGTTGGACACCCCTTTCTTTTTTTGAATTACCTGGGGGTTTGGCTTCTCCTTCCTGGTTGGCAAAAGGTGTGGCAAAGGGCTGGGGGATCTGAAGTATTGCTGACAGCCTCATTGGACTGAACCACATGCTTCATTGCCTGGTGGGTTTTGGAGTTTGTTTAATTGTTAGCTGGTTATATGGCAGCCCTTTTGTTTTCCCCTTGTGTGTTATGTGGTTTAGCTAAGCTAGTACTTAACTTCCCTTATGTGTCATTTCAGCAGGTCAGTTTGGCTTACATTTGTTTGAGGCTGTGTTACTTGTTATTTTGAGCTTAGTTTATTGAATTCCACCTCTTTTATTGGTCTGCCTGTTTAAATTTTTGGCTTTGGTACTTATCTTTCATATTTTGGGTCAATAAAACTCCATATTTTTGAGTTAAACACTTGTGTCCTCTATCCCTTACTGCTTGGTCCCTGAGAACAACCAAGGAAGAAAAGGGAACAGAAAATGCAGGTACCGTTTTGGTTTTTGAAGGGATGTGAAGGCTATAGTCCGCATTCAAAGTAATCTTTTGGTCAATCTTTCAAATAACTGTGTTCAGATGGAAACCTGCATTGACCTCTGAGGTCTTAAAATTTGCACTCAAACAAGATAAGACAATGCAAATAAATGAACATTTAAACAATGGCTATCTGTATAAGGTGTCTAATGCTAAGTTTAAATTGGAGAATTACAAGTCTTTGGCCTTGGTACCACAGTGGTCAAAATAGTTCTACATATTTCACAATGAATCTGTTGTTTTTCAATGGGTTCAGACATAAAAGACACCAGCAGTAAAGATATTTCCAGCTTTTTTCTTACTTTTTTTCTTTTTGGTAAACATTAATGTAAAATTGGCATTACTATGATATCACTGTGTTTTCAAAATATAGCCTAACCTTTTTTTTCTGGGAAGTGGCAGACACATTTATCAGCCTGCCTGTCTTTAAGTCTGGTGGGAGGTGGGACTGTTCTCATAATGTAGAATACATTAATAGCAGTGACTATTTTTTAAGCATTTTTCACTGAGTGATTGATGTCGAGGAGTGCTGACTGAAAAGTTTACTACAGTTATAGCATTTTTTTCCAGATAGTGATGGGATGGAGAAGGGTAATAGCTTTTCTTTGTTTAGTTGTACAGGATAGGGGGCGTATTTACAGCATGTATCATTGCATTCTTTGCCGTGTTACACAGACTATATTAAAACATATTAAAAATATTTAAAAATATATTAAATATTAAATAATATTAAAAATATATTTTTAAAAATTGATCAGTATGGAGGCCCTGCGACAGACTGGCGACCTGTCCAGGGTGTACCCTGCCTCTCGCCCTATGACAGCTGGGATAGGCTCCAGCTCCCCCCGCGACCCTGAAAAGGATAAGCGGAAGCGAATGGATGGATGGATGATCAGTATGGAAAAATAACTAAAGCTGCATCAAACAAAACATTTTCCCACATAATGTATCCAGAAAGAAGATACACAATTCAATACTTTACCTAAAAAAAATGTATCATTATTATAAATATGAGGAGCCAAATTTATGTTTAGTATTTTTCTTAATACTACTGATTGTATATTGTTGTTTATATCACATTGTGACATATCTACTTCAGGTAATTTGAACAAAATGTGTTACGGTGATTGTGATAGCTTCAGATAATCTTTAGATAATATTCTTTTCCATCATACTCTTACAGCATCATCATTAAAACACAGGCACCATCATTCTGTTGTTAAAATTGCCCCACTAATGAGCCTCTTTACTTCACTGCTTAAATGAATGAAAGAACCCACCAGCCTGATCAGTGTTCCTCTCTCATATAAAAAATACCACACACCACAAAACACCCACCTTACACAGATGCAGTCATTTTCAGTTGTTGGCTAGGTCATTGTATTGACAATGCTTTCCTTAGCCCCTTGCTCCAAACTTACTGCATCAATGATAAAAGGGTGTCTTGCTTCAAACTACATTGTAAAACAGAACAAACATACAGTAACAATAAATCATCATTCAAATCAAAGTCATACTTTGTTCTTAGCACATCATAATTGTTAGCTGAAAATATATGAAAAATCTATGAACCTTTTTTTATTATTTTTTTATATTTCGTTGGTGTTAAGCTATTTTTAAATGAGTTTTATGTGTCACAGCACTGTGATATAGGAGAGCTTCATGACATTTGCCTTTTCCCCAACACCGTAGCATGATAAATACAGACTAAACCAACACTGCTTCTGCTGCAGGACCCTAACAATGCCTGGGTAACTTGTGGATAGTAGAACAGAGTAGAACCTCTGTTAGAATTTCCTAACAATTTGTTATCCTGTGCTGAAATTAACAAATAATATGCTTTCACTGGTGACCGAGGCCAAACCGACCAGCCTCTTGTTCCAACTTTTACTCACTAATGAGTAAAGGTTTTGTATAGTTAGTAATTTACTCCACATTTATTTGATTTAACTGCTTCTAATGTGCATCAAATTATGTTTAATAAAGTACCTCTATATGCAAATGGAGATTTTATATTAGGTTTTCAGGGACAATCATCCAAATGCTGGTGATGCTTGTGTAAAGTTATGGTTAACAGAAGGCTTTTCAGGGAGTTTTTAGGACAACTGATGTTAGGGAAAATGTTCTAAAACACTTCTTCAGCAAAGACTCAGAGAAGAGAAACACACAGAACTTCTTGCTAGCAAGGGCAGCCTCCAGACTGAGACTCGCGCTTAGAAACTGCCCCGGTCTTCATTTATACTTCAGTGTGTGTGTGTGTGTGTGTGTGTGTGTGTGTGTGTGTGTGTGTGTGTCCTGCTGATCAAAGGGTCATATAACATGAAGGCACAAAAGGTACATCCTTGGTCACAAAGAGGGCAGTCTCCCCCTCACCCTAAATAACATGGTGAGGAAGTCCAGCAGTTCATCTATATGTAAAGAAGCACTTAAACTAAAACAGACATAGCTACGTTAATCCTACCGTAAAACAATAAAACAAGGTACGAACTCTCATGCTCCCAGGACGTGGGGGTGCATTCCTGGAGTGCACACCAAGCCTGCAGCCTGTTAGAGATCACACACAATTGATTATATGCCTCTAAGTATACATGGTTGAATATTTCCTAATACAAATAACTACATGCAGTATTCTATCATATGCAAACTTATATCACTAAGAGATTATACTAACTACTAAATACAGTTTCCTCTTGACAACTGACAACAACAAATTACAATAGTCCCGCTTAGAACTAATGCCTCGATTAAAAGACAATAAGAGATTTTGGTCCATCAAGCACATGGTAATCTGCTCTTACAGCTATGATTGGGGATAAAAAAATATGTGTGCTACATTTTAAATTTAAAAGTAGTAAAGAACCATTTACCAAAAGATTTCCTACTCTTAGGTGGATCTAGGTGGACTTCTTATGTACAGTTTAACTTGTTCACTGTAATTAGTAGGGGTGGAACAATACACAAAATTCACGGTTGCCATGTTGCAACGAGCTTAGCTTCTGTCTCGCTAGCTTGCGCTGCGCTCAGTGGATCTGCGCTCGACAGTGCAGCCTAGGCGGAGTAGTGGAACGCAGATCCACTGAGCTCTCAACACAGACAGCATCGTCAGAAGAAAAGTTGATGAAATAAATTAAAAATTTTGTATTGTTCGATACATATGCGTACTGAACCGAAAGCACTGTATCGAATGGTTCAATACCGATACATGTATTGTTGCACCCCTAGTAATTAGCTAACAACCTTAAAAGAAAAAATCGTAACCTTTGTGATTATCCACAAACACCACCTGCAGGTTGCAGGAACGTGCAGCAAATGCCATGTAAGACTGAGTGATGTCTGGTTATGACATCCACTCACGTCTTATCAGCTAAACCTTGACCACGTTACAGCACAAAATGTCCCTGGGACTGCAGAGCAGTGTGTCAAATCACAGAATTATCTGCCAACTCCATATAGGTCTTATGTCTGCTGCAATTGCTGCCAGGTCTTAGAAGTTGCTGTGAAATAATAAAGCAAACAAAGTTCTGATGAATTTTAAAAAAAAAAAGCTTTGGGGTCCTCCTAAGACGACTTTTATATTTTCCCTCCAGTGCCAACACAGCGAGTAGTTGTAAATTGAGTGTGTGAATATAAACACTGGCTGCTGGCTGTCTATCTGAAGACACCCACATATGAACTGAAATTACATGCTTCAGTAGTCATTGTATTATCACTCTGTATAGAATCAAATGTGTTTTTATTCTCTTTTATTTTATTTTTGTATTGCAACATGTAGCCATGACCCTAATGTTGAAAAGGGAACTATTATGCAGTGGTGAATGTCCAAGGGCTGTTATAAAGTGTTCTTTCTGAGAGACTAGCTCAGGTTTTAGAACACAGTAAAAACTCTGTTTCTAATCAGGGGTTTGTTCTACACTTTCTACCATGTCTATCAAGATATTCCTAACATGGTCATCTCATCCAGAAAGCTCTGGCTATGTGCAGTGTCCCATTTGGTGTTCAAATTCTCTCTTTACAAAAGGGAGCCAATTAAAAGAAAGTTGTTTTACAGGGATGGTGGCCTTAGAGAGAAATGAGCTAAAATGTCTAATATCAAAATAGTGGATGAACTGAAGGTCTGCATCAAAACCCAGTAAAAAAAACAATTAAGTTTTGAATTACGCAATGGTAGTCAAGCCGAGCCCGAGAATAAAATTATGGAGTCAGAAATGCATCATTTACTTACAAGCTGAACCTTGTGCTATATCATATGTAGTAGAGTCCATCAATAGTTCAGCCAAACACATCCAACTTGTTTTAATCAAGAAGTCATCTATTAATTATGACACTCATTGTGAATATTTTGTCCACAGGCTGAACACTAAATGATACATTACATGCAGTGTTAAGCAATTTTTCAGTGTATGTCAGATATTACATGCAATGCAAAAATCCCATGTTCATAGATGCTGTTCTAGGAAAAAAAAGCTGACATATACCAAGTTTGTCTTAATACACAAGTATTATAACTGAAGTTGTTGCTTTTCATATTTTGTTTGTTTGTTTGTTTTATGCAGGAGACACTCACAAGCATATCTGTCAGGTGAACTGACAAAACAGATTTCTGCATCTTTGACAGGATGAAACACAAATGTCACTGCAAATGGACTCACTGTAGATGTGGAACACACAACATATTAGACGAAAGACGTGCAAGTGCTGTACTTCACCGACTTTTGCTTTGGGCAAGGACATAGCTCAGGTAGTTGTGTGACATTGTTGTTTGTCGCTCACCTCAGCACAGCCAGCGGTCAATTTGAATTTTCCCCAGGCTAGACCAAAGGGATGTCAGGCCAAGGCTTAAAGTTAATTTAACCCTACATTTAACTTTGTATGCCATCTTTTGTATTTCAAGGCAACTTTTATGCTTATAGTCAAAAGATAACAGTATTGCAAGGTAAAATATTTAAATAAACATTGTATTTATTAGTATTTAAGGGATCCATGACATGCTAATTAAGTTTTCACCTTTTCTTTACAGTGATATATTGACTTTTTGTACATGAAGTAGTTGATATGAAAGTAGTTGAAATCTCTCCCACTGAAAACACTATTTGTGAACTGCACTAGCAATTTTTTCTAGTATTTTATGGAGAGAAATATGTCTCAAAAAGGTTGCAAATGCATACAGTGTGATCCACATGCATAAACTAAGCGTTGGATCATACTGTACACAAATGTGTACGATGATTTGTGTATAACTTTTTAATGCTTGTGGAACATATCATAAACATTTGCAACCCTCTGGAAACATATTTCTCTCCATATTATCTCTGGAGCATGTAACATATTTGTATAATCCTTCCGTAGTGGTAAGTTTGTCATTTTATTAAAAAACGAAGAATTAAACTGCTGTCTTGACATCGACCATTTCTATTTAATCACTAAAGCTGCTTGTCAAAATCTACTAGCATGTTTTCTGTAATGGCTGTGCATTTTACATTAAATGACAAGCAAGATTAGGATAAAGGTCAGAAATAAGATGCTGTCGGTTGATATTGAAATTGAATAAAAAGCACAAGATTTGTTTCAGCAGCAATGTAACTAAAGGAAATTGGCATGTATTTATATGGTATTTATTAATATTAGCCTTGTTCGGTACAATAACAATAAGCATCGGTTTTTGGAGAACCCAGTAGATGATTTTATTTTAGATTTAAATCGCTCCACAGCAACTTGAAGATCCTTACATCGTTAATGTGGCTAATATTATTATTGGCTCTGATCCTATGGACAGAAGCCTGGGGCAATACTAAAACTGTAATGCTAAGGAACAATCAGAAATAGGATATTAAAGACCATTGAAATAAACAATAGAATGACTGTTTTTCGTTAAGATTCCCTGATGGTAATCGTAAAAATAAAATAACTATCTGTCCTGGTTCCAGCTCTGGATGCAGTTTGTTGTCATCTCTTTGATGGCTATGCTTCCTTGGTTTAGTGACTGTAACTAACGTTATTTTTCTTACTTTTTCTGGACTGACTCAGCAAAGTACACTTTTTAAGGACGAGGGTATAAACCGATAGCTTACTGAAGGAAATATTATTTGTAATAATTACATGCCTCTATCTGACCGTGTCCATAGACCAAGACCATGCGTTGGGTCACTTTTGATGTCTGTGTACAAGTATTAAATGTTTTTTAAATCACAACATTATATGCAGACTTTTTTTTTTCTTAAGTAGGACAAAGCCATAAAATAGCAGTTTTTCTAAAGAAGAGTGTTAGATTTGTATTGTTGGTTGTCATTTATGCTTAGAGATATTTAACCATATATGCTTAGAGGTGTATAATCGATTGTGTAGTGATAGGATGTGTGATCCTTAGGAGTCTGCAAAGCCTTCGTGTGCATTCCAGTGTTCTGGCATGCACACTCACAATCTTAGGGTCATGAGAAGAGGTTGTATCTTTTCTTGCTGATATATGGTATAGCAAACACATCTATATCTGTTTTACTCTAAGAGCCTTTTGTTTAGATGAACTGCTGGACTTCCAGACCAGCAGGTTTAGGGAAGTCGTTTATGGGGTCACACTCTGACCACACACACACACACACATGCTTACACAACGCACAGGCAAGGTACTCTTTGTTTGTATGTATACGTCATATGTTAATGAACCTATGTATATTCATGTAACCTCAATAAAAGAGCAGTGTTACAAGGGAGTGGACGGGAACAACTGGGGTCAAGCGAAGGAACAACGTTTGTCCAGTTGGTCTCCCTTGTATACGAGCATTGACACCAAGCAGAGCGCTTGGTGTCAATGCTTTTTGCTGTGTAACTGAATTGTCTTGAACGTTCCAGCGAATAGGTTTAAGCTACAAACCTATCAAAGAGGAAAAGAGCAGGAGGTGACTAGAGGAGACCTGAATGTCATCACAGCATGGATTATCAGACAGTTTTCTCGGCTGAATTAAGTGAATTCTATGTTTCTTGTCCACCCTTTAATTTTATCATAAGTACTAATGAAGGCTGTAAAAGTTTGAAGACAAATGTTTCAGACAAACTCCCCTGTCAGACTCATAGTCTTTACAAGGAAGCTAATATAACATGATCGAAAATGTTGGCATTTTCTTAACATCTTAACATTAATTTCAAATCTTGACAAGTCAGTATCTAGGCTACAAACAGGCATTCTAATAAGGGTAATGTTTAATGCCTGTAAATGTTTTGACCTTTTCTCAGCATCTATCCTTTTTTACATACATATATTATGTGGCACAATGGGTATCTAAAAAGAACATCACTTACAATAGCAAGGAAAGGGCTTGGAGAATGCAAAGCAGGAGTAACCTTGATTGTAATTGCTTGTACAATACCTCCTTTACATGCATAAGTTAGGTGTTCACAGCAGGACAACTCCAGAGGGAATAGGGAGCTATAGATGGATATTATTTTACCCATATACCTCACAAAAGAAGGCCTGGTTCAGCGAATGTTGCTCTGAGAGCTTTGATCGTAGAGCCTACAGCGCTGAAAATTTTGTTTAGCTTAGTACTTCCAATATTTCAACTAATTCATCTTAGTCACATCTTCATCAGTCAAGGTAAAAGCTTGTAAAATCTCTCTGTTTACTTAGATATACTGTGGAAATTGCCCATTTATGTCTTCAAAAATTCAAACATAGTCCCTTGACACTAATTCAATGAGGAAGACATTAGGGGAGAAAAGGGAGAGCAGAGTTTGAATGAAGAGAAGGAGCAATGACAAAGACTATGGAAAAAACAGAACTTTCACTTTCCTCTGTTTATTGTTCATATATCTTCTATGTCGAGCTGTGCTATGGTTTAGACAAAGACATGACATGATTTTCTTTTGTTCTTTTTGCCTTTCTTTTTAAGTTTTAAGTCAAAACCATTTATCTAGTTTGGGTCAAAGGGAGACTGAGGTTCTCCCGGCTGTCACAGAGCAAAAGCTGAGGTACACCCTGGTCAGGTCAGGCCTGTCATATGGCTAACACAGAAATATTTACACCTGCAGCCAATATAGAACCACCAATTAGCCCAACAGCCATGTCTTTCGATTGTGGTAAAAAGCACAGAAAACATGAAAACTCAACACAGGCCCCAACCTCAGGGCACTCTTGCTGTAAGGTGACAGTGCTAACAACTGCACCAGCGTGCGAAACAAAATCTTGACATTAAATAATTTTGTTGCAAGAGAAGAACGTGACACGAGTCCTTTCGATTTTCAGTCAATCATGCAATGAGACGTACAATGTGTGAACACTATACTGTTGTATAAAGTCCAGTGTGTAGCAGCTATAGTCAGTAAAACAGCAGACTAAATTACCTAATCTTCACAGATGTTTGACTTTAGTCCTCAGACTGTGGTGGAAATGCATACAGGAAATGCTCTAAAGCAACCTTTCAATCATTTCCTTGAAAATAGCTGTTGGGAATAATATTTTGAATCCTCTGAGTGGACTGTTTGGCTTGCTATTAGTCATAACAGATATTTGACTGATATTTTGTCATTTGCCATGGCAACTGCTGAAAATGGGTGTTGACTATAGTTGGAGCATTCAAAATAATTTCAGCAGAAGTAAAAAAAAATAAATAAAAATGCTTGCCTACCTGCCATGCCCAAGGACTCAAAACTCAAAAAACTTTTCTCTGGAGGCAAATTTTATTTTTGTTTTTACTTTTTCTTGATTACTGAAGTCATTTGCTTCAATAGTTAACATTCAAAATTTAAAAAAAATAAAATAAATCTACCCTGTAGCAAAAAATTGCAAAGAAGGCATTGTAAAAATAAAATCAAACCAACTGATCAATAATCAAAGAAGGTTTTATTATTTTGACTTGCATCAAAAAAACAACTAGTCAGTTGAAATATAATATCCTGTATTTCTTCCATCAAAAGAAATTTATATTCTTTTGGCCAAGGAACTGACTGGATTAGAGGTTCCCACTTCACTGCTTTTACTTAATAGCAACCCTCCACCCCACTGCACCTCCCCCATTGCTGAAAAACATGTATTGATCCCTGTAGGGAATGCCCTTCTATCAGTGTAACTAATAGTGTGAAGGCAAGAGAAGATCCTGACGTCTAATATTCACAGGTTGTAACGTCAGCATGAGAACAGCATAACATCATAAAACAGTGGCATTTAGATCAAAATTATACTTTTATTGCATTTTTTTCTGGCATGTAACCTAAAATATTTTTATTTAAACATGCACAAAGACAGCACAAATGTACAAACTTGTATATTCAAATGCTTTAGATTTAAGAGAAAAAATAATAATAAAATTTCCACTTTAAATAGATTTTGATGATACACAAACTTTTAATGTGGATATGTTTTTCTTCCCTAATACTTTTCCCTATTATCTGTCTTTCTGAACTGTAACTTGGATCACCACCAATTGTGAACTTTGAGGTAGCTATAAGAAGAGACTAGCTTGGACAAGAAACTAAAGAGATCCTTTAGTTGTTATGTGAGAAAAAACAGCCTATTACCTAACCCTTTTATATCCTAAGTAATATTAGCTGGCTTGTTAGATCTTGTTAGACTTGTAGTTAAGACCGCCTAAACCGAGACCAAGACAATACAATGACCAGAGGGTATCGAGACCAAGACAAGACCAAGACCACGTAAAAGTGGATCTTAAGTTGGATGTCTCGAGACCAAGACCGGTCTCGAGACATCCAACTCTAGATCTTGTGTTGCTGCCCTTGTTTGATGCTTGGGAAGTCAATTTGCAACTGTCTTTATAAGATTGCAATTATGATGTAAGAATGACACTGCAAATTTTTGTTGATGCTCAGATATTCATTTATGATTTAGCACTAGAAAAAAATAAATTGTACTTTTAAGATGGGCCTCTTGGTTCCCAATACCCCTTTTAGTTTGAAATAAACAAATAGAATAGGGTCTTTATACTAAGTAAAAACATGGCGACTTGTTAATTATAATAATGAATAGTTATAATAGGCAACAATAAAACAAAACATGAATGTTATCTTAGCCATTCTAATTCAAAATACTAATCACATGTGCAAAACAAAATATGAAACAGAATAACACAATGGAAGCTAATAAATTTCTTGCCTTTCTTGTCAGTAATCAAATTAGAAAAATGATGACAACTGTACAATTGTTCATTAATTTAATATTGGGAGGTATTACATTTCCATGGAATACAATGTTGCCTCCATTAAAAGTCACAACCAAAAGCTTATTTGGAATGTTAAATCATAAAATACACATACATAAATATTTTGAAATTAACTTTATATTGTTTATTTTTATCTTGTTAACCTTTTAATAAGAAAACTGGCCTTACTATTCATAAGGATATGTTTAATAACCATGTTCTGTTTTATCAGGAATGTATTAGTCAAACCAAATCTGCCTATTATTCTATCATTGTCTGCTCAAGTGAGAACTCCACCAAGACCCTATTCTCATTATTCAACTCCTTTAACAAGCCACCTGATTCTCTGCCCGCTCATCTCTATTCATCTAACTTCTGCGATGCTCTAATGCTATTCTTCACTGAAAAAATTCATAAAATACACTTAGACTTGGACCCTAATGCTCAATGTAGCTCCTCTGTCTTAACTCCACCCCCTTCTCACTTCCTCTCTGTTTTTCAACTTCCATCTTTAACTGATATTGCTGATCTCATCCACAAATCAAAGCCTGCCAGCTTGATCCTATCCCCACTGTCCTTGTCAAAGCCTGTTTACCCCCTCTCCTTCCCCTCATATCTGCTATTATTCAGTCTTCACTCACCACTGGAACTGTTCCTGCTTCCTTCAAAGTTGCCGCTATTACCCCAATCCTGAAAAAAACAGGTCTAGATCCCAACAACTTTAATAATTTCCATCCTATCTCCAATCTACCATTCCTCTCAAAAATTCTTGAAAAAAAATAGTTGCTTCACAAGTCCATCTACACCTAACTGATAATAACCTTTACGAACAGTTCCAGTCTGGCTTCCGTCCTCTGCATAGCACCGAAACTGCTCTTATAAAAATAACAAACGACCTTCTTATGGCAGCTGATTCTGGTCTCCTCTCCATCCTTATTCTCCTTGATCTGAGTGCAGCCTTTGACACCATCTCCCATCCCATTCTTCTTAGCAGATTAGCTTCTATTGGTCTCTCTCATACTCCATTAGCCTGGTTTAAATCATACCTGTCTGACCGCACTCAGTTCATTCAATTAAAATCCTTCACTTCTCAGCCTTCTCCTCTATCTACTGGGGTGCCCCAGGGATCTGTCCTCGGGCCCCTTCTTTTCATCATTTACCTTCTTCCACTCTGACATATTTTTCGTAAATATAACATTCAGTTCCACTGCTATGCCGATGACACCCAGCTTTACCTCTCTACCAAACCCGATTCTACTCTTCCTCCACCCTCCCTTATCCTCTGCTTAGCTGAACTCAATTCCTGGTTCTCCTCCAACTTCCTTAAACTCAACAGCAATAAATCAGAACTTCTCCTGGTCGGCACTAAACGATTGCTATCCAGAATTAACAATTTCTCTCTCACCATCAATAATTCGCTGGTCCCTACCTCTCCCTCTGTGAAAATCTTGGGTGTTATTCTTGATAGCACATTATCCTTTAATTCACATATCAATAATGTCACACGTGCAGCATATTTCCAACTCCGTAATATCAATCGTCTCCGCCCTTTCCTCACTCCTCATGCCACTGCCATTCTCGTCCATAATCTTGTTATCTCTCGAATTGACTACTGTAACTCACTATTATTTGGCCTTACACAAAAATCTATTAACAAGCTCCAACGTGTCCAGAACTCTGCTGCCCGTATTATTACGAGGACTTCCTCTACCCACCACATCTCCCCAATCCTGAAGCAGCTTCCCTGGCTCCCGGTTAAATTTCGCATCCATTTTAAAATAATCCTCTATACATTTAAGGCTATTCATTCTCTCTCTCCACCATACCTCTCCGATTTAGTACAGATGAACTTTCCATCCCGGTGCCTCAGATCTTCATCTTCTCTTTCTCTCTCTGTTCCTTCCGCTCGTCTGATTACATTGGGGGGCAGGGCTTTTAGTTGCTCTGCCCCTCGACTTTGGAATTCCTTACCCCCTGACCTCAGAAATATTAGTTCATTCCCTCTTTTTAAGTCCACCCTCAAAACTCATCTGTTTAAAATTGCTTATGTTTAAACCTCTGTATGCTCTAACTTTTATCTGTTATTCTTATTATTGTGTATATTTCCAGTTTCTGTGTTTTTATCTGTTGTACCCACCAATTGTGAACTTTGAAAGGCGCTATTTTTAAATAAAATGTATTATTATTATTATTATTATTATTATTATTATTATTAATAATAATAATAATAATAATAATAATAATAATAATTCTCTAGTTATTTTTTCATTACTAAACAGAATATATAAGTTCAGCACATTCTTATATATCCACTGTAGCAGTTAATGATATGTCTTTGAATGCCACTGCCTGCTGGGATAGGTACATCTCAGTGGCGCTTAGGGACTGATGGTAGGAGTGATGGCACTGCCACTGAGAAAAGAATCCCCAGAGGTATTTTCAGGGGAATATGCTGCGGACAGCAGAATGGCCTCCATTGCCCCAGGGATATAAAAAGAAGAGAAAACATGAGATACATTTCTGAACTAGTCAATGATGGTGTCTGCAGTCAAGGGGCTATCTGAGGAAAGAAATGAAAGTTAACACTTAAGGAAATAGCAAAGGCACTAGAAATGCAGTAGTATTGTATCTGAAAATCTGCTCCCCGAGAGCAGATCAAGCTTTTTAAATCATGATTTAATTAGAATTAGAATTCTTCTACAGACGGAGGGGAAACGTGAAGACAGAATAACAAAAAATTTTACACTTCAAAAGGCTGATATGAAAATGAAGTTGACACATGGGTAACCAGGCCTGTATGTGCATTCATAAGTGTGATCATTGTTAGATGCAAAACCTGACACTGACTATAGCTGCCTGAAGGTTCTCAAACCTTTTTTTCTGTCTGTCTTCATTGAATAGACAAGCTGCACAAAGAAAAATGCAACAGAGACCTTTTACATTGGACTTTGCTTTTTAAAAGAGTAGGACGCTTTAAGAAAGTAACTCTGTTATATCTGAATTCTTCAGTTTTTGATTTTCCACACAGTGCTACAGCACAGTTGTCCATTAGTTGTTATCCCCTTTCAGAGCTGGACTGATAATCTGGCATATCAGGTATTTTCAACAATTTCGATGCACCTTTTGGCTAATGGGCCACTTGCTGGTCTTGGGACTGCAAGCCACTTCAGGTGACTACATCGTGAAGCTCATTGAGAGAAAACCAAGGGTTTGCAGCACTGTCAACAAAGTAAAGGGAATCTAAAATATAAGATATGTTTAGAGATATTTATCTTTTTCTTCTTAGCTACATGATTCCATGTATCTTGCTTCACATGTCTGATGTCTTCAGTGTCTATCTACAATAAAAAGTAGTCAAAGTAGTAAAAATAAAGAAATTAAATGAGAAAGTGTGCCCAAACCTTTCACTGGTAGTGTACAGTCTTAGGGAGTAACAGAATAAATGTACCAGCGTTACATATTTAAAATACAAAATATAAGTAACTGTATTCCGTTACAGTTTCAGTTTAAATAGGTGATAATTAGAATACAGTTACTTTGTTGAAATAAATGGATTACATGGCGGTCTTTTCCTGTTTCTTTTCATAGGCTATTTCCTCTCTATCCCCTCTCTAATTCTGGTAATTCCACGCATTGCCGGAAATGTGTCGCAAGATAATGTGATAGACAAATGTCAAAGATCTTTATCATTATGTGACATGAAGAGTCAGTTCATAGTTGCTTTTCCTTTTTTGTATCAAAAAGCAAAATTTCAAGAATGTTTGAAAATTTAGGAACCTACAGTTACACTGTCACGGTCTGCTGTGGCAGACCGTGTGGAGAGTGTGTGGAGGACTCAGGTGCAGACACAGGCGAGGACACGAAACTGAGTTCGAACGAAAAGCGAGCCTTTATTGTGGCTAAAAACAAGGAGTGCAAACAAGGCAAAAGCGTAGTGACAAAACTAAACTATAACTAAACTGGGAAGGTGATACCAGGATAAACTATGAAGACACAGGAAACCATAACTATGACTACAAAGGACTGGCTGTGACAACATGAAGGGTGGGAACACAGACAACACGACACAGATTACATGAAACACAGAGACTAAATACACATGAGGGATGATCAGGATCACATCAGGGGAAGTGGCCACACATGGGAGCACAGCTGACACACATGAACCTAACGACAGGACAGGAGAGGTGAAACTAAATACACTGACATTGAATACAGACTTTCAAAGTAAAACAGGAAACATGGAGATTAGACATGACATGAACTAAACATAACCACGCATGACATAAACAACTAAGGAACAAGACTAAACAGCAATCTAGAAATTAACTAGGTGAACTACGCTAGGCACAAATGAATACAAAAGATACATAAAACTCAAACACTGGGCGCTCGACCCAGGACCATGACATACAGCTCCAAAAACCTTAAAAGGAGACACCATTTTAACAGATAATCTGATTTCTTCATTACAAATCACTGTACAGTAATATAACAATGAAATAATCTGAAGCCTACAATACTTTGCCACTTTCCCCTATTGATTTATGCATTTATAAATGCTTAAAATGCTATATTTCTTTGAAAAATGCTCAAAAACATTTAAAAGAATGTCATGTTATGACCAAATTTGGAAATGATCACGAAGAGATAGTGTGTCTGGAAGCTCATTCAGTTTCCTGGCTTCATTTTCATTCAACATCAGTTGCACTGATTAGACTGTCAGTATAATGTGCTCTTTGCCCTTTGCAGCTCCTATGGACTTCATAAGAACAGATACTTTGGTGCTAGGCCAATGCCACAAAGTGATCTAGTACTTTTTCAGTAGTAATTTGCCCCCTTCCCGATTTCTTAGTTTTTTCACTTTTGTCGCATTTACATCATCAAACATATTTTAACATTAGATAAAGACAAACCAAGTAAATACAAAATGAAGTTTTTAAATGATGACTTTATCTATTACGCGAAACAAGCAACCCCAACCTATCTGGCAGTATGTGAAAAAGTTTTGAATGAGAGAGATGCCACCAAAAAAAGGATTAAGCAGCTAACACTTATTTAAGCTGCCCACTAACAGGCATCTGGACTAAATCAGTGTGGATTTCAGGTTTTAGCTTGAATGTTTATACTTTGCCTTACCATTATTATTGGCCAGTTGTGACAGCTGGCATATTTCAATTCAATTTTATTTATATGGCGCTAAATCACACCAATAGTCGCCCCTACAATAATACGACAGAGAAAACCCTGACAATCATATGACCCCCCCCCCATGAGCAAGCACTTTGGTGACTGTGGGAAGGAAAAAACTCCCTTTTAACAGGAAGAAATCTCCAGCACGACCAGGATCAGGGAGGGATGGCCATCCAGTTGGGGTGAGGGGAGGAACACAGGACAAATGCTGTAAAAGACAGCCAGAGATTAATAACTAAATATTAAATGCAGAGAGGTGTATAAATGGGTGCATATGTGGTCTTAATGATCCACAAACATTAACAAATGTTATTGGGTTTGAACTACTAAAGCAATAGTGCATAATGTGAAATGTCTTCTGTCTGAAAGTTATTACGTCTGTGTGTGTTTGTGTGTGAGCACACAATGTCTAGGCAGTACTGCCCATATTGTCCTTCTTAATCTAGGAAGCACTGATATTTTTAAGTGACTTCATGATGGTATTTTTGTGTTACCTTGGCCTACGGGGCCAAACATACATATGGCTGTAAAATGAAAAAGGTAAGTAGAAATGGAGTGGCATTTATCTGACACTTTTCTCATCTTACTGGGCACTTAAAGTGCTTTAGACTACCACATTTAACCATACATTCATAGAGCATTGTATACTTTACACTTCAAGCACTTTAGCTACCTCGCAATTGTGGTCAATTAAGAATCGCAGTTTAGCCTAACATGCATATATTCTATGCATGATTTTTTTTTTTAATTGGTTTAGTCATTGCCTCAAATTTAAACGTATTTCTTCAACAGCAAATTTAATATCAGAAATAAAACCAAGCTGGTGGAGCAGTTTAGAGTTGCATACTATATTCATATTGTATCAGTGAGGGGAAACCTTTTCACCCACACAACATAACAGTAGGTCACGGTTGCATGTAAAATCTATGCAAATGCACTGCTCACCCAGAATACATAATTAATAGAGAGCAATTAAAATGTGACTATGAAATGATATGTGTTAGGATACACAGCTTGTTTTCAGCCAGTGGCAGGAGGCAGGCCTAATTTCTGAAGCTTTTGGTTATTAAATAAAGCATGAGCAGCTGTGAGTTGTACACTTATCACCTTGTGAAATTCTATAACTGAGGAGATCTGGACTGCTGATATATGCTACTATACTGTATGTAGACCCTTTTCTTTTACAGGTTTTCCCTTAGACACAAAAAAGAGATTAATGAGATGGCAGCACCACTGGACATCTAATGTTTGTCCACTATAACAAGCTTTCTGACCTTCAAGAATGGAAGTGTACTTGGGAACTAAGATCGAATGCCTTTCCTTACATTTTCCTCCTCCCATTCAACCCACATGGAGTAATTGCACAGATTAAATTTCATGCAGTATTTTGGCTCGAATTTTACCCGAGGACATCCTGTTTCCCATTAAATACTATTGATTACTTACCTACACTTAAACAAACCACTTTGAAACATATACACGTAGACACAGATATACACTCATACACAGAAATGTGAGCGCACACTTCTTTGTATCAACAAGAGACTTTTACAGGCAGAATGTAAATTAGCAAATCCCAAAGGTAATTAAAAACCAAGCCCCTAACTTATTGCATGAAGCCTATCTGGCTAACAAACACCTGTGCTGTTCAATTAGGAAGGCTTTATTTGTATATCTTAATGGAGTGCAACTCTCTTTAGTTAATTTAAAGATCATATATTCCATTTCCATCTGTGCATGCATTGTAGTGATTATATTTAAAAAGGTGATATTCAGTTCAGGAGACACATTTGTAGGGTTTGTGACAGGAATCATTCACATTAAAAATAATTGTGTTGTATCGTCAAAGACATAAAACGGGCAAAAAGAGAGTTTCATCCTTATATAGTAATATGAAAATAGTGAGTCAAATAAAACTGCGATAATAATACAGGACAAGTTATTTATGATTATCTTTAAAATGACAAAAATCTGGTTTGTCCCTTATTCAACAAACGTTGTTGATGTATGGTAGCATACAAGTGCAATGTCCACTTTAGCAAGATAACTCTCTGTGTGCATGATTGCTGTCTGTTGCAAAATTTCTTCTGCTGCAAGATCTGTGATATTTTTTTGCATGTACTGCCAATTTCCACATTTTCATGAGATTTAAATGCTAGGTGTTGACTAGCCTTTAAATTACCATGCTTTTTTTTTCTTATCGAGCAATCTGTTGGTGAATTTTCTGGTAGGCTCAGAATCCACTTGTGGTTCATCTACAACTTTTGGACACACATCCTCACATTCTTTTCAAATATTCTTGGATAGGATGCAAAATTTAAAGTTGACTGCAAACTACCAAGCCCCCTAGGCAATGCCAAACCAAAACATTTCTGGCAACATGTTTTCCAGTTGATACAAGGTTCTTCTCTTGAAAAGCTGTCTTTAGTGCGTACCTAACATGTCAACTTTTAATGTTTCTAGACAACTTTGATTTGTTTGTCCAGAGCACAGTAAATGAAAAGGCCTGGGGGCTGATGTGAAGGGAGAAATGTGCATATGGATTATTTTACAATTTATAAAGTGTCAAATAGTTTTACATTAATCTCATTCGTAGTGATATTCCACAGTCATGCACAAGCCAGATTTCCATTCCCATCAATCAATGAATGAATTTAGACACAAGTTATTACACTACGCTTAAGATAAGCACTGAAGCACTTACTGTATCTAAACCTGAGGACTGGTAAAATGGACACACGTTTTTTTTGGTGGTCTTAGCTCAGAAATTAAAAACAGAAAAGAAAAC
>NW_024582934.1:26897-27553 GCF_018398535.1 Haplochromis burtoni
ATTGCCTGTTGCAGAGGTGTATTATTCTATATAGACTATGGGGACTGATTACACTCACTGTATCCTGCTGGCATTTATGTGATGTTCAGGCACAGATTTGTATCCACCAGGCCTTTTGAAACTATGTATACATGGTTACTCATGTATTAGTGCTTAAAGTGTGGGTACAGAGTTGCTCTAAATACAGTGTTGCCTTCAACATCCTGTTTTTCCTCTGCTTGTCCGGTCTCCCGTTTTTATGGACACAGTGAACACCATGCTGTGATACACTAATCTTCTCTCTAATGGCACTTTAAGAAGCTCCTTGTTTGTGCAAAAATATTGCTTTATGCCTGTCAATCTGTGTTATCTTTGGGAGGTTTTTATGGATTCGACTAATGAAATAATAAATGTTTTTATGAGAAGTTAAGTGCCAAAAGATATCATTTATTTTATTTTTTAGCTTTTGCAAAGTTGTCTGTAAAGTAAACACACAACGCTGGTTCATCTCTTGCATTAGGTGCCAACAAAAACAGTGATAAGGTATGAGAACTGGACTAAAAATGAATTAAAACCACCCAATGTGCAAGAAAAAACTTCAGACTTTCAGAAAGCCTATTTGTCAAGATCGCTTTAAAAAAAATATATATATATATATATAGATAGATAGATAGATA
>NW_024582934.1:27573-39148 GCF_018398535.1 Haplochromis burtoni
GAAGCACTTACTGTATCTAAACCTGAGGACTGGTAAAATGGACACACGTTTTTTTTGGTGGTCTTAGCTCAGAAATTAAAAACAGAAAAGAAAACAAACTGAAATTTTTTAAAAAGTACCTGCTTCTAAATGGAAATTATGATTCTAATTTTAGGGTTTGTTTCTTTTCACACCTTGACTCATGTGATCCGGTAGAGGATCATTAGGGGGTCCATTGTCCCTCTCGGGGGGAAACTCCCACAGGGCTTAAATCTGGGACTCTCCACCATTTGACCCTAGAACTGAAGAAGCTTCTCGGATGAGAGGTGAAATGTCTTCAAGGAACTTAAAGAAGTCCAGACGCTGTTCTTTCCAAGCTCCTTAGATTACGATGACCTGGATGACTGAGAACCTTCAAAGACATTAAAAAGTAATGTCGGCTATCAGCTTTGGTTGGTCTACAAGTGACAGGCAAACGTAGTTATCATGAAGCAATATAACACAGGAAAAAATAAGTTGTGGTTTTTATGCACAAAGATAACCTGCATGTGAGTATTACTGTAGGTCTTTGGCTTTTTTTTCTCTGTCAAACTGTAGTTTTGCTTTAGTGTCCTTTTTTGTACAAGTTTTTTTTTCTGATTCTAGCAACATGCACTTTGAAACCAACAGTTGCAAGTTACCTGGAGCTCTTGTGATGACATTTTGTACTTCTTCTTGTATCAAACTGGTCTTGGCTTGAAGAAGTTGGGGTAGACCATCCTGGACAAACTGATAAATTGGGCATTTGGATTGAAGGTCTTTTTAAATCCCTCACTTGATGCACTTGTATCAGCAAGCTGTTTTCTGAAGACCTTAAAGAGTTGATGATGATAAGATCCACCTTATTAACAAAGACAACAGTAGAACACTGCTTCTAAATGGAAATTATGATTCTAATTTTAGGGTTTGATTCTTTGAATGATGAATTTTTTTGTTTTTATATATTGTAAAGAGAGGACCAAGTGTTTGCTTAAACAAATACAGTATTTTAAAAAGCTAGCAGTTTTTTCTGGAGGTATTTGAATTTTTACATGCAGTTATTCCAAAGCTGCTATAGACCACTATCAAAAAGATATAAATAATTAATTATATTGAATAAAATAAATAAATACAATTGACCTGAAATTGACAAAGGACACATCTGCTCCATTTCCTTTTAAATCCTACTTGCAGTTCAACAGTTGGTGTGTTATCTGTATTGCCTGTTGCAGAGGTGTATTATTCTATATAGACTATGGGGACTGATTACACTCACTGTATCCTGCTGGCATTTATGTGATGTTCAGGCAAAGAGAGGATAGGAATTCCCCAGAGGTATTTTTCAGTGGGGAATTTGGCTGGCGGACAGCAATGCCTCTTCATTGCGCGGGATATAGAAAAGAAGAGAAAACATGAGATACATTTCTGAACTAGTCAATGATGGTGTCTGCAGTCAAGGGGCTATCTGAGGAAAGAAATGAAAGTTAACACTTAAGGAAATAGCAAAGGCACTAGAAATGCAGTAGTATTGTATCTGAAAATCTGCTCCCCGAGAGCAGATCAAGCTTTTTAAATCATGATTTAATTAGAATTAGAATTCTTCTACAGACGGAGGGGAAACGTGAAGACAGAATAACAAAAAATTTTACACTTCAAAAGGCTGATATGAAAATGAAGTTGACACATGGGTAACCAGGCCTGTATGTGCATTCATAAGTGTGATCATTGTTAGATGCAAAACCTGACACTGACTATAGCTGCCTGAAGGTTCTCAAACCTTTTTTTCTGTCTGTCTTCATTGAATAGACAAGCTGCACAAAGAAAAATGCAACAGAGACCTTTTACATTGGACTTTGCTTTTTAAAAGAGTAGGACGCTTTAAGAAAGTAACTCTGTTATATCTGAATTCTTCAGTTTTTGATTTTCCACACAGTGCTACAGCACAGTTGTCCATTAGTTATTATCCCCTTTCAGAGCTGGACTGATAATCTGGCATATCAGGTATTTTCAACAATTTCGATGCACCTTTTGGCTAATGGGCCACTTGCTGGTCTTGGGACTGCAAGCCACTTCAGGTGACTACATCGTGAAGCTCATTGAGAGAAAACCAAGGGTTTGCAGCACTGTCAACAAAGTAAAGGGAATCTAAAATATAAGATATGTTTAGAGATATTTATCTTTTTCTTCTTAGCTACATGATTCCATGTATCTTACTTCACATGTCTGATGTCTTCAGTGTCTATCTACAATAAAAAGTAGTCAAAGTAGTAAAAATAAAGAAATTAAATGAGAAAGTGTGCCCAAACCTTTCACTGGTAGTGTACAGTCTTAGGGAGTAACAGAATAAATGTACCAGCATTACATATTTAAAATACAAAATATAAGTAACTGTATTCCATTACAGTTACAGTTTAAATAGGTGATAATTAGAATACAGTTACTTTGTTGAAATAAATGGATTACATGGCGGTCTTTTCCTGTTTCTTTTCATAGGCTATTTCCTCTCTATCCCCTCTCTAATTCTGGTAATTCCACGCATTGCCGGAAATGTGTCGCAAGATAATGTGATAGACAAATGTCAAAGATCTTTATCATTATGTGACATGAAGAGTCAGTTCATAGTTGCTTTTCCTTTTTTGTATCAAAAAGCAAAATTTCAAGAATGTTTGAAAATTTAGGAACCTACAGTTACACTGTCACGGTCCGCTGTGGCAGACCGTGTGGAGAGTGTGTGGAGGACTCAGGTGCAGACACAGGCGAGGACACGAAACTGAGTTCGAACGAAAAGCGAGCCTTTATTGTGGCTGAAGACAAGGAGTGCAAACAAGGCAGAAGCGCAGTGACAAAACTAAACTATAACTAAACTGGGAAAGTGATACCAGGATAAACTATGAAGACACAGGAAACCATAACTATGAATACAAAGACTGGCTGTGACAACATGGAGGGTGGGAACACAGACGAACACGACACAGACTACATGAAACACAGAGACTAAATACACATGAGGGATGATCAGGGGAAGTGGCCACACATGGGAGCACAGCTGACACACATGAACCTAACGACAGGACAGGAGAGGTGAAACTAAATACACTGACATTGAATACAGACTTTCAAAGTAAAACAGGAAACATGGAGATTAGACATGACATGAACTAAACATAACCACGCAGACATAAACAACTAAGGAACAAGACTAAACAGCAATCTAGAAATTAACTAGGTGAACTACGCTAGGCACAAATGAATACAAAAGATACATAAAACTCAAACACTGGGTCGCTCGACCCAGGACCATGACATACAGCTCCAAAAACCTTAAAAGGAGACACCATTTTAACAGATAATCTGATTTCTTCATTACAAATCACTGTACAGTAATATAACAATGAAATAATCTGAAGCCTACAATACTTTGCCACTTTCCCCTATTGATTTATGCATTTATAAATGCTTAAAATGCTATATTTCTTTGAAAAATGCTCAAAAACATTTAAAAGAATGTCATGTTATGACCAAATTTGGAAATGATCACGAAGAGATAGTGTGTCTGGAAGCTCATTCAGTTTCCTGGCTTCATTTTCATTCAACATCAGTTGCACTGATTAGACTGTCAGTATAATGTGCTCTTTGCCCTTTGCAGCTCCTATGGACTTCATAAGAACAGATACTTTGGTGCTAGGCCAATGCCACAAAGTGATCTAGTACTTTTTCAGTAGTAATTTGCCCCCTTCCCGATTTCTTAGTTTTTTCACTTTTGTCGCATTTACATCATAAAACATATTTTAACATTAGATAAAGACAAACCAAGTAAATACAAAATGAAGTTTTTAAATGATGACTTTATCTATTACGCGAAACAAGCAACCCCAACCTATCTGGCAGTATGTGAAAAAGTTTTGAATGAGAGAGATGCCACCAAAAAAAGGATTAAGCAGCTAACACTTATTTAAGCTGACCACTAACAGGCATCTGGACTAAATCAGTGTGGATTTCAGGTTCAAGCTTGAATGTTTATACTTTGCCTTACCATTATTATTGGCCAGTTGTGACAGCTGGCATATTTCAATTCAATTTTATTTATATGCGCTGCTAAATCACTACAAAGTCGCTTCAATAATACAGAGAAAAACCCAACAATCATACCCCTGACCCCCATGAGCAAGCACTTTGGGACAGTGGGAAGGAAAAAACTCCCTTTTAACAGGAAGAAATCTCCAGCACGACCAGGATCAGGGAGGGATGGCCATCCAGTTGGGGTGAGGGGAGGAACACAGGACAAATGCTGTAAAAGACAGCCAGAGATTAATAACTAAATATTAAATGCAGAGAGGTGTATAAATGGGTGCATATGTGGTCTTAATGATCCACAAACATTAACAAATGTTATTGGGTTTGAACTACTAAAGCAATAGTGCATAATGTGAAATGTCTTCTGTCTGAAAGTTATTACGTCTGTGTGTGTTTGTGTGTGAGCACACAATGTCTAGGCAGTACTGCCCATATTGTCCTTCTTAATCTAGGAAGCACTGATATTTTTAAGTGACTTCATGATGGTATTTTTGTGTTACCTTGGCCTACGGGGCCAAACATACATATGGCTGTAAAATGAAAAAGGTAAGTAGAAATGGAGTGGCATTTATCTGACACTTTTCTCATCTTACTGGGCACTTAAAGTGCTTTAGACTACCACATTTAACCATACATTCATAGAGCATTGTATACTTTACACTTCAAGCACTTTAGCTACCTCGCAATTGTGGTCAATTAAGAATCGCAGTTTAGCCTAACATGCATATATTCTATGCATGATTTTTTTTTTAATTGGTTTAGTCATTGCCTCAAATTTAAACGTATTTCTTCAACAGCAAATTTAATATCAGAAATAAAACCAAGCTGGTGGAGCAGTTTAGAGTTGCATACTATATTCATATTGTATCAGTGAGGGGAAACCTTTTCACCCACACAACATAACAGTAGGTCACGGTTGCATGTAAAATCTATGCAAATGCACTGCTCACCCAGAATACATAATTAATAGAGAGCAATTAAAATGTGACTATGAAATGATATGTGTTAGGATACACAGCTTGTTTTCAGCCAGTGGCAGGAGGCAGGCCTAATTTCTGAAGCTTTTGGTTATTAAATAAAGCATGAGCAGCTGTGAGTTGTACACTTATCACCTTGTGAAATTCTATAACTGAGGAGATCTGGACTGCTGATATATGCTACTATACTGTATGTAGACCCTTTTCTTTTACAGGTTTTCCCTTAGACACAAAAAAGAGATTAATGAGATGGCAGCACCACTGGACATCTAATGTTTGTCCACTATAACAAGCTTTCTGACCTTCAAGAATGGAAGTGTACTTGGGAACTAAGATCGAATGCCTTTCCTTACATTTTCCTCCTCCCATTCAACCCACATGGAGTAATTGCACAGATTAAATTTCATGCAGTATTTTGGCTCGAATTTTACCCGAGGACATCCTGTTTCCCATTAAATACTATTGATTACTTACCTACACTTAAACAAACCACTTTGAAACATATACACGTAGACACAGATATACACTCATACACAGAAATGTGAGCGCACACTTCTTTGTATCAACAAGAGACTTTTACAGGCAGAATGTAAATTAGCAAATCCCAAAGGTAATTAAAAACCAAGCCCCTAACTTATTGCATGAAGCCTATCTGGCTAACAAACACCTGTGCTGTTCAATTAGGAAGGCTTTATTTGTATATCTTAATGGAGTGCAACTCTCTTTAGTTAATTTAAAGATCATATATTCCATTTCCATCTGTGCATGCATTGTAGTGATTATATTTAAAAAGGTGATATTCAGTTCAGGAGACACATTTGTAGGGTTTGTGACAGGAATCATTCACATTAAAAATAATTGTGTTGTATCGTCAAAGACATAAAACGGGCAAAAAGAGAGTTTCATCCTTATATAGTAATATGAAAATAGTGAGTCAAATAAAACTGCGATAATAATACAGGACAAGTTATTTATGATTATCTTTAAAATGACAAAAATCTGGTTTGTCCCTTATTCAACAAACGTTGTTGATGTATGGTAGCATACAAGTGCAATGTCCACTTTAGCAAGATAACTCTCTGTGTGCATGATTGCTATCTGTTGCAAAATTTCTTCTGCTGCAAGATCTGTGATATTTTTTTGCATGTACTGCCAATTTCCACATTTTCATGAGATTTAAATGCTAGGTGTTGACTAGCCTTTAAATTACCATGCTTTTTTTTCTTATCGAGCAATCTGTTGGTGAATTTTCTGGTAGGCTCAGAATCCACTTGTGGTTCATCTACAACTTTTGGACACACATCCTCACATTCTTTTCAAATATTCTTGGATAGGATGCAAAATTTAAAGTTGACTGCAAACTACCAAGCCCCCTAGGCAATGCCAAACCAAAACATTTCTGGCAACATGTTTTCCAGTTGATACAAGGTTCTTCTCTTGAAAAGCTGTCTTTAGTGCGTACCTAACATGTCAACTTTTAATGTTTCTAGACAACTTTGATTTGTTTGTCCAGAGCACAGTAAATGAAAAGGCCTGGGGGCTGATGTGAAGGGAGAAATGTGCATATGGATTATTTTACAATTTATAAAGTGTCAAATAGTTTTACATTAATCTCATTCGTAGTGATATTCCACAGTCATGCACAAACCAGATTTCCATTCCCATCAATCAATGAATGAATTTAGACACAAGTTATTACACTACGCTTAAGATAAGCACTGAAGCACTTACTGTATCTAAACCTGAGGACTGGTAAAATGGACACACGTTTTTTTTGGTGGTCTTAGCTCAGAAATTAAAAACAGAAAAGAAAACCAACTGAAATTTTTTAAAAAGTACCTGCTTCTAAATGGAAATTATGATTCTAATTTTAGGGTTTGTTTCTTTTCACACCTTGACTCATGTGATCGGTAGAGGATCATTAGGGGGTCCATTGTCCCTCTTGGGGGGAAACTCCCACAGGGCTTAAATCTGGGACTCTCCACCATTTGACCCTAGAACTGAAGAAGCTTCTCGGATGAGAGGTGAAATGTCTTCAAGGCAACTTAAAGAAGTCCAGACGCTTTCTTTCCAAGCTCCTTAGATTACGATGACCTGGATGACTGAGAACCTTCAAAGACATTAAAAAGTAATGTCGGCTATCAGCTTTGGTTGGTCTACAAGTGACAGGCAAACGTAGTTATCATGAAGCAATATAACACAGGAAAAAATAAGTTGTGGTTTTTATGCACAAAGATAACCTGCATGTGAGTATTACTGTAGGTCTTTGGCTTTTTTTTCTCTGTCAAACTGTAGTTTTGCTTTAGTGTCCTTTTTTGTACAAGTTTTTTTTTCTGATTCTAGCAACATGCACTTTGAAACCAACAGTTGCAAGTTACCTGGAGCTCTTGTGATGACATTTTGTACTTCTTCTTGTATCAAACTGGTCTTGGCTTGAAGAAGTTGGGGTAGACCATCCTGGACAAACTGATAAATTGGGCATTTGGATTGAAGGTCTTTTTAAATCCCTCACTTGATGCACTTGTATCAGCAAGCTGTTTTCTGAAGACCTTAAAGAGTTGATGATGATAAGATCCACCTTATTAACAAAGACAACAGTAGAACACTGCTTCTAAATGGAAATTATGATTCTAATTTTAGGGTTTGATTCTTTGAATGATGAATTTTTTTGTTTTTATATATTGTAAAGAGAGGACCAAGTGTTTGCTTAAACAAATACAGTATTTTAAAAAGCTAGCAGTTTTTTCTGGAGGTATTTGAATTTTTACATGCAGTTATTCCAAAGCTGCTATAGACCACTATCAAAAAGATATAAATAATTAATTATATTGAATAAAATAAATAAATACAATTGACCTGAAATTGACAAAGGACACATCTGCTCCATTTCCTTTTAAATCCTACTTGCAGTTCAACAGTTGGTGTGTTATCTGTATTGCCTGTTGCAGAGGTGTATTATTCTATATAGACTATGGGGACTGATTACACTCACTGTATCCTGCTGGCATTTATGTGATGTTCAGGCACAGATTTGTATCCACCAGGCCTTTTGAAACTATGTATACATGTGTTTAGTCTCAGTCACAGTCATTAGTCAAAGGTGACTTGCATAACGTTGTAGTGTGTAACACGACAACAAGTGTGTATCTCAGTCAGCGAGAATGCCAGCCCAATGAGACCAACGTTAAGCTGCCCAGAAGCACTAGCGCTCTCATACTAGTAAGGCCTCGGTCAATTTCACTTTTGCGCATTTAAGGATAAAGCCTCTATGCCACTTGAGGACATCTCGAGGCGTGTCGCACTCTCTGCCTCTATAATCGTTTTGATCTTCACGTTACGCTATCGGGCCACTACAGAATTCGATGACAGGGCCAGGTCAAGAACCACCTGAATCGCGATCCGACCAATTCCTTGGTCAGATGGCATAGGTCTTGCCTCTTGGGGGAACTCCAGGTAACTGGGACTTCACATTGACAGAAGAAACTCCGATGGGGTGAAGTCTTAGCAATTAGAGCAGAGTTTTGCAAGCTTTGATAATGTAGGTACTTTATGTGCTAGGGGTACAGATGTCAATCAGTGTTGCCTTCAATCTGTTTTCTTGCTGGTCCGTAGGCATGAACATTGTGATACATTTCTATGGCATTTAAGCTCCTTGTTTCAAATATTCTATGCTTAATTGTGTACTTGAGTATGATCATAATGAATCATTTTATGAGAGCTTAAGTGCCAAAAGATATCATTTATTTTATTTTTTAGCTTTTGCAAAGTTGTCTGTAAAGTAAACACACAACGCTGTGAATTACAAAAAAAACCACGCTGTCTTTGCATTAGGTGCCAACAACAAAAGTGATAAGGTATGTAGAACTGGACTAAAAATGAAATTAAAACCACCCAATGTGCAAGAAAATTCAGACTTTCGAAAGCCTATTGCAAGAGTCGCTTTAAAAAACATATAAAATATATATATATATGATAGATAGATAGATAGATAGATAGATAGATAAGATGATATCTAGTAGATTATTTTATACACATACATATATACGTATATATACATATTTGTACAATATATATATACAGATAAACATAATATATATATATATATATATATATATATTAGGGGTGCAACGATATTCGTATCGATATTGAACCGTTCGATACAGTGCTTTCGGTTCGGTACGCATATGTATCGAACAATACAACATTTGTAATTTATTTTATCAACTTTCCTTCTGACGATGCTGTCTGTGTTGAGCGCTCAGTGGATCTGCGCTCGACAGTGCAGCCTAGGCGGAGTAGTCAAACGCAGATTCACTGAGCGCTCAACACAGACAGCATCGTCAGAAGGAAGAGCGCAGGGCAAGCTAGCGAGACAGAAGTTAAGCTCTCCTTGCAACATGGACCTCCCCCACCCTCATTCAGATCTGGCGTTTGGAATTATTTTGGTTTTCATGTGACGTATGACCCTGAAGGTAAGCGAGTCATGGACTAAAGTAAAACAGTATGTTGGATGTGCCATGCAATGCTCAATTACATGGGTGTGAACTAGTGTGTTAGCGCAGTTAGCTCGTTAACGTGTTGGCCGTCTAGCCCCATGCACGGAGCGATCGGCGGTAGCTCGTTAACGGAGATTTGCCGTGTTGTGGCGTTAAGGTCATTTCAACGAGATTAACCTGAAAGCACTAGTGGGAACACAACGAATATGACTGCACATTTACGCCGACATCATCCTAGTGCAAAGACAAGTGGAAGCAGACAAAAAAAAGCAAGCATGCTACTAACTTTAGCCGAGTCATTTAGACAGCTGTTAGCACATGATTCTCCTTATGCTGCTGAGAATATAGCCCAGAAGAAGCGGATAGTATAGCTTTTATTTTGGAAAGAGCCATTTCTCTGTAATAAACTCTCTTTTCCAAAGATGAGTGATTCCTCAATCAGATACAGGGCTCGCAATATCGCTAGCCCGACGTCCTGGGGCTAGCGATTTTTTTCAGTCGGGCTACCAAAATCTATCTCTGCCCTGCCCGTCGGGCTATTGTAGGAAGGAAAAATATATGTCAATGCTTTTGCATTCTTTCAGAAATGTAGCTGGGTAATTATGTCATTGGCATCGGTGAGCCACTGTCAATATGTGACATATTGAAATCGCGTTTGAATTTGCGCTTGTTTTTTTGCTTTCACTTTGCAATGACAGCACTGATCTGTGAGTGATGATAATTTGTGCACCAATTCCTCTGACATCGTCTTATTAATTGGTAGCTTACTATGCAAACATGAGAGAGGTTGATCGCGCAGAGAATCGCTGAGCTTATGTGAGTGCGTGTGTAAAAGCAGCATATTTGACTACGATGACCTTCACAGACAGATATATATTTTAGTTCTGCTGAGCCAAATAAGACAGGTCAGGGTGAAGAAGTGACAGCCAAAGAAAAGCTTACCACAAAACGGAGAAGTTATGACAAATCAGACTATAAGGCAAAAAGAAAGTGCAGCTTTATGGTTTCATGGACAAAATAATTTCTGTGGCTGCAATATGATGAGCTAAATAACCAGGGCTGCACATAAGTGGTCCGCAGGTGCGCATTCGCTGTCAAAATAAAAAACGCGCACAAGGGTTAGGGTTAAATTTAAAAACTGTACTTTTGAGTTAAAATATATATTTATAATTTTAATAAATGACAAATTAAAAAGGCATGAACATTTTTTTTGTATCGAAAAAATATCGAACCGTGACACCAAAGTATCGAACCGAACCGAACCGTGAATTTTGTGTATCGTTGCACCCCTAATATATATATTTGGAGGATAGATATAGATATAGATATAGATATATATAGATAGATGATTACCGGTCAGCTGAACGGTAAGAACAAGATCCGGGCCATCAACACCTACGCCCTGCCCGTGATCAGGTACCCTGCTGGGGTAATAGGCTGGCCAAAGGAGGAGATAGAAGCCACTGACATAAAGACAAGAAAGCTCCTTACCATGCATGGAGGGTTTCACCCCAAGTCCAGCACCCTGAGGCTGTACGCTAAGCGGAAGGAAGGGGGCCGGGGACTGGTGAGTGTCAGCACCACAGTCCAGGATGAGACAACGAACATCCAAGAATACATTGGGAAGATGGCCCCAACTGACCTAGTGCTCAGTGAATACCTCAGGCAGCAGAAACCCAAGAAAGAGGAGGGAGACGAGGAACCATCATGGAAGGACAGGCCCCTGCACGGTATGTACCACCGGCAGATAGAGGAGGTGGCTGATATCCAGAAATCCTACCAGTGGCTGGACAAAGCTGGACTGAAAGACAGCACAGAGGCACTAATCATGGCAGCACAAGAACAAGCTCTGAGTACAAGATCCATAGAGGCTGGGGTCTATCACACCAGGCAAGACCCCAGGTGCAGGCTGTGTAAAGATGCCCCAGAGACAATCCAGCACATAACAGCAGGGTGCAAGATGCTAGCAGGCAAGGCATACATGGAACGCCAACCAAGTGGCCGGCATAGTGTACAGGAACATCTGTGCCG
>NW_024582934.1:39173-43962 GCF_018398535.1 Haplochromis burtoni
ACAGATTTGTATCCACCAGGCCTTTTGAAACTATGTATACATGTGTCTGTGAAGGTTCTCAGTCATCCAGGTCATCGTAGTCAAAGGATGACTATGCATACACCACGTTGTTAAGTTTGTGTTTAAAACACAGACTTAACAATGTGGTGTATGCTGTACAGTGCAGCGAGGAATGCCCAGACCTCTACATTGGAGAGACCAAACAGCCACTTCACAAGCGCATGGCACAACACAGAAGAGCCACCTCCACAGGACAAGACTCAGCAGTCCATCTGCATCTTAAGGATAAAGGACACTCTTTCGAGGATGCCAATGTTCACATTTTGGACAGAGAGGACAGATGGTTTGAAAGAGGAGTGAAAGAAGCCATCTATGTCCACTGTGAGCGACCATCTTTGAACAGAGGCGGTGGTTTACGACACCAACTCTCTGCCATCTATAATCCAGTTTTGAGATCCCTTCCCAGACGCCTTAACGCCCACTCACATCCTGGGCCATCTGACCTCAGGAATTCGCATGACAAGGTGAGGCCAGGTTTCACAATGAACCCACCTGAAACTCTGGCTGATTGGGGCCCGCACCCAATTTCACACCTTGGCTCAGGTGATTAGAGGATCATCAGGGGGTCCTTTTGTCCCTCTGTGGGGGGAAACTCCCACTAGGTTTATATCTGGGACTCTCCACCATTTGACCTTAGAACTGAAGAAGCTTCTCGGATGAGAGGTGAAACGTCTTCAAGCAACTTAAAGAAGTCCAGACGCTTTTCTTTGCAAGCTCCTTTGACTAATGTATACATGGTTACTCATGTATTAGTGCTTAAAGGTGGGTACAGAGTTGCTCTAAATACAGTGTTGCCTTCAACATCCTGTTTTTCCTCTGCTTGTCCGGTCTCCCGTTTTTATGGACACAGTGAACACCATGCTGTGATACACTAATCTTCTCTCTAATGGCACTTTAAGAAGCTCCTTGTTTGTGCAAAAATATTGCTTTATGCCTGTCAATCTGTGTTATCTTTGGGAGGTTTTTATGGATTCGACTAATGAAAATAATATTTTTATGAGAGCTTTAAGTGCCAAAAGATATCATTTATTTTATTTTTTAGCTTTTGCAAAGTTGTCTGTAAAGTAAACACACAACGCAATGTATACAAAAAAGGAAAAAAGTAACACAGTGTTCTTTTGCATTTAGTGCCACAAAACCAGTGATAAGGTATTGTAGAACTGCGACTAAAAATGAAATTAAAACTCCCCATGTGCAAGAAAACTTCAGACTTTCGAAAGCCTATTGTCAAGAGTCGCTTTAAAAAAAATAAATTATATATATATAGAATAGTAGATAGACTAGATAGATAGATAGATAGATAGATAGATATGATAGATTTAAGTATAACCTGGAAGTCCCGAGGTCAAAATGGGAGATGCCCCCAAGGGTGGTGGAGAATGAGCGAGCTAAGATCCTATGGGACTTCCAGATACATTTACATAAATGTACAAAATATGTTTATAAAATTAAAACAATGTTTGTATTAATTGTGTTTAAAAAGAATCAATGTTTTTTTATATTCCCTGACTAGCAAATCCACTTTTTGTTTGCCTCAATGCACACCATGATGAAAAACACTGCCTACCCCACCTGCTCATTAATCAGTAAGGCAGTGCAGATGGTGTTCTTTGACAGAAAAGAAAACATGGACAGCTATCAACATTTTTGTTGCTAATTAATCCTTCAATTCTTAGAATGGAATGGAACATAAATTAGACTAAAAGAAGAGGAAAGTAAAGTCACACAACTTTATGTAATGCACAACGTGTCTGTTCTAAGCGCTTGTCCTTTTTTAATCACTGGAATTAAGCTTCATAAGTGTTTTGCTTGAGTTTTGCTGTATCACATCTTCCTCTCTCTCAGGAATGGTAATTATTTGTTTATGTTCTGCTTTTCTTTTACAACCTAAACTGTGATTAAAGAAAAGAGGGGTAGTCAGCACAAAGAAATACCTGAATTCATTTAAAAAGAAGAAAAATGAAAGAAAAAAAACCCATCTTTAGTATACAACAAATATATCTTCTGACATAAATGCTGAATACACCAACAATATGTGGGTTTCTGTTAATGTACAAACAAATGTTACATTTTGGAATGTTACATTTTTTTTCTATCTGTTTCTGAACACACATTTGTGTATAATACATTGCAGCAGGATGTTCGTTTTGTGTCAGAAGCTTATATTTTTCATAAAGAAAGCAGGAAGCTTCACTATATGGCAATCACAAAAAACGATGTAGCAATCAACCCAGACCAGTTTTTAACAGTTAAACCTATTCTAACTATGCAACATATTTTTACTTGTATTTTAATATGTCTAACTAATAAAAAGCGCATGCCAAAAGGTATCAAAGCAGTGTTGAAGAAACAGAGAATCACTTTCACACCCACATTTTATCCTGCCAGGGCATAGATTGAACCAGCCTTTCGGTCACAAGGCTCTGGCCTTTTGACATCTACTGCCGGTTCAAAGAAGTTTAGACAAATCAAAACCCACATAAGTTTTTAAACTCACTGTAATGAGTCCCATTTGGTTTCCTGTAAAATGGTAAAGTACAGGTTGCAAAAGTGAAATGATACTATTTGTTTGTTAAAGGTGTGAAATGAATTATAGGGCAAATAAATTTGAGAGTGCCACCTATGCAGTGTGAGCATTGGCAGTACAGTGCAGCAGTGGTTAGTGCTGTCTCCTCACAGGAAGTAGATCCTGGGTTTGACTCCAGCCTGGCACTTTTCTGCATAGAGGTTGCATGTTCTCCCTTTGTCAGTGTGGGTTCTCTCCAGGGACTCCAGCCACCCTCTCAGAGACATGCAGAGACATGAGGTTGAGTTAAATTAATTTTCTAAATTGGCTGTAGGTGTAAATGTATTGACCCTAATCTTTCTGTTTTGGAGTGGAGCTATACCCTGTGACAGACTGGTGACCACCTCTTGCCCTGTGGCAGTTGGGATAGGCTTCACTGGCTCAATATTGTATGAACAGAAGAAAATGGAAGTATATCTAAGAAAAGACAGACATAGACAAGTACTCTGAGTCACAGAGAAAAGCAATACTATAACAGATGTTGAAAATGTCGCCCAACAGCACTGCAAATTCACATATACAGTGTTAAAAGTAAAGATTAAACTTTCAAATTCAAAAATGACAAAAACAGAAAGTTAATTTTTACGTTCAAGGTTGCAAAGACAGGGCGGCCTATTAGCGAACTGTGATTAACTCTAGCAGGGAATTTTTACATGTCATTTTTTTTTTTTTTTTTTAAACACGGGAATTTTCACCACATTCAGAGTGCTAGCATTTACTCAGTAACTAATGGGCTTATAATTTTCATTTTTGTTCTTTTTTTGACCTTTTCAGCTCTAAACTGCTGCTATAAAAATGTCAGCAAGGTTCAAAAGAATATAAGTATTTGTTTGGGAATACAGGAGTTACCCCGTTAGTCTGTAGTTTGAACATCTTGTTTGAATACTTGAGCTGCTGTCAGTCTGTCTTTTATGGCACCCATCACAAGATTAGCCTGTGCCAGTTGAGGTAAAGCAAAAAGGACTAAAGAAAACAACAACAGTTCAGATTCATTTCATATTTGTTTCATCAGAATCCTGAAATTATTCCATTTAAAAGAAAGAAAGACACACAAAAAATCCCTGAAAATGTTTAGATCAATAAAGGGTATTTCTTTCTTGTTCATTCTTTGTGAAGACCAGAATTCAACCCCCACCAGACTGCATGACTGTAGGCTTGGACATTCATCATCATCTTTCTGTTCTGGTTGTGAATACTGAAGTCTGGTTCCCATATGGCAGTTGTGATGACTGAATAAGAATTTAAATCTTTGATTGAAAACATTTCGCATTCAGTAGCCACGAGGAATTCCACTGCCAGCATGTGAAATTAATGACTTTGGCAAATCTGAATCTTTTATTTGATCTGGATTTTCCCAGCAGATGATGATGCTCCATGCCTGCGCTTTTAAATACACCACTGGAGGCATGGCTGATAGAAAGATCCTGGCACGCAATCTGGTGCATGAGCCTGGATCTCAGTTCCAACGCACAGCTGAGCAAATACTGTTACCTTTTAGACTGGAAGAAAAGTCAATTTAATTTGTACAACAAATCATAAAGTGAATAGCAAATAAATATGAAGAGCAAATTACTTGTGTGAATGTAAATTGAGCTCTTTAGTGCAGCAGATACTCTGAATGCAAAAAGAAAATAGAAGAAGTTGGATCTATGTATTGTGTAGAATATTAGTGATACACTATTTCCAAACAGAAAAACCGGTTGATAATCAAGTCATATTTGGTATATGCTCACACTGAAATGCATACAGAGCTCTTCTGTATCTGTATCAGTCTTAACCTCCGTAGTGAGGAATGTTTCTCTGGAAGCCACAAGTAAGTTACAGAAAGATATTAAAATCATCATCTTCCATTCCCTGCTTTGTTGTGTCTGGACCACTTTATTGTGCAATTGTGCTTGCAAGGGTTTGGATTAATTTTCTCATAAATAAAGTATAATGGGTATAAATAAGTATTGACTATGTTTAATTGATTTTGGGAGTGATTTGTGTGTTTTCATCTTCCACACATTATAAACTACTGAATGATTAGTGAAGCAATCTAAGAAATTACAAATGAAATTACAGGGCAGTAAATGGGAAAAATCAACAAAGTATTTTAGGGGGTTTTGTGTGTGTTTTGGGGTTTTTTCCCACTGGAATGTTGCTGGTGGATTGCTACTTTTT
>NW_024582934.1:43982-48315 GCF_018398535.1 Haplochromis burtoni
TAGTGAGGAATGTTTCTCTGGAAGCCACAAGTAAGTTACAGAAAGATATTAAAATCATCATCTTCCATTCCCTGCTTTGTTGTGTCTGGACCACTTTATTGTGCAATTGTGCTTGCAAGGGTTTGGATTAATTTTCTCATAAATAAAGTATAATGGGTATAAATAAGTATTGACTATGTTTAATTGATTTTGGGAGTGATTTGTGTGTTTTCATCTTCCACACATTATAAACTACTGAATGATTAGTGAAGCAATCTAAGAAATTACAAATGAAATTACAGGGCAGTAAATGGGAAAAATCAACAAAGTATTTTAGGGGGTTTTGTGTGTGTTTTGGGGTTTTTTCCCACTGGAATGTTGCTGGTGGATTGCTACTTTTTTAAAAAAAGATGTTTCCTCATTTGGTGTTTTGTTCATCCATCCATAAATCCATTTGCCGCCAGTTAGCCAGGTTGTGAGTGCAGCAGACTAAGAAGAGATGCCCAGACCTTACTCTGTGCAGCCCCGTCCTCCAGTTTTTTTTTTGGCGGTACACCAAAGTGTTCCTGAGCCAGTTGAGAGACATAATCTCTCCAGTGTGTCCTAGGTCTAACCCAGGGTCTCCTCCCTGTTCGACAGGCTCAGAACACCTAATTTAGCATCCTATTCAAATGCTGAAACTACCTTAACTGTCAATGTGGAAGAGTAGGAGTGAGAGAAAGCAAATTCATCAGATGCAGAATTTGCTAAATACATGTAAGACTCCAGAGATCAAAAGTTCTGTCAAAAGATTGCTGTGTAGAAGTCATTTCAAAGGACTACTCTAAACTACAGCATTCCTTAAGAGGGGAAGCATGCCTAACATGCCATGGTGTACTAAAACATACACATCTTTCACAGTGGAGAAAAAAATAAATACATAAAATAAATGATTAGTGATCAAAAGAATATATAAAGAGAAGAATGTGAGATGAAATGCAGTGAGCTGGGGGGAACTATAGAGTTATAAGGGCACCTAAAGACTTAGGCAAACCAGGTCACTCATGGCATGTACTATCAGGATTTGCCCCAGTATGAAAGCATTAGGACATCACACCCAATTCTAAGATATTTTGAGTTTCTTTTTAACATTTTTAAAGCTTATTCTTTGCACTCAACACCAGGGTAAAACGTCAAAATGAAAGCAGGGAGTGAGATGTTGGTCTCATCTAATTTTAATGTGGCTATAGGTAACTGAGTAAGAATTGTACTAGTACAGTTATTGTAATTAAATCCATTTATCCTCAAACAATATGTGACACATAGTTCTGTGGCAGTAATATGTTAAACAGGGGTATCCAGGATGATTAATTGAAATAAATTGAAATAAAATAAATTTCAATTTACTTAGCCGGCTAAAATTAATTATATTCGTCCAGTGACTGATAGGCAAATAGACTTTGCTTTGTAAAAGGAAGCAATACACGAAAATATGAATAGCTGGAAAAATATGTTTTGGGGACAATGCATTTTTTTCTTTGTAATTTTGCCTCTGTACAGTGAATCTGTGCATCTATATTTACATCAGAAAATGAATATCAGATTGAGTTGTAGCGTTTCAGTACAAAGGTTGCCTTGAGTCTAGATCCAACCCACATCATCAAATGCTGTGTTTCCTCCCTTAAGATGTTCTGCTAGGTCTTTAATGTAGCCTGAAGCCTGGAGAATATCCCATTTCTTTGCCTTATAAAACTCTTAGGATTTTTTTGTACTATGCTTTGGCTCATTATCTACTTGCACTGAAAAGTGCCGTCCAATGATAAACACTAGTGGTCTGGTTCAGCCGTGCATGCCCATACCATTACATTGCCTCTACCATGTATGATATTTGCTATTTGTCTTTTTCTCCAAAAGTTTTCCTTCGCATCATTCTCGTACAAGTTAATCTTGATTTCATCTATCCAACACTTTTTGGATAGATGTTTTTCTTTTTTTTTAATCCAGTGAAAAGCTACCAAAAATAAATAATATTAAACATTTGTAATAAACTCCAGATTTTTTTATCTGCCTTCTTTGTCATGGCATAATAAAAGTTTAGACGCTTGGAGATTTAAAAAAAAAATTGTACATAAAATAGTCTGTGATTCTTAAACATTTAATGCAATGCTTTTATTAGGCTCATGGTGGTCTACAGAAGCAAAATTACAAAGAATATATAACTGTCCAAAAAGTTAGGAACCTACCTTTATCTCTACTCTTTTCATCACTAACAAAAACAGACAATATTCAAAGAAAGAAACAGAGAATGAGCAGGTCTGGAAGGTACAGAGACTTTGAAAATGAAAGCTTTTAACCTAATTATTATTATTATTAATAATAATAATTAATAATTAATAATAAGAATAATAAGAAGAAGAAAAATAAGAATAAGAATAAGAATAAGAATAAGAATAAGAATAATGGATTGCATTTATATAGCACTTTTCTAGAGACTCAAATTCTCATGCAACCTGTTAGTGCCTAAAAGATTATTTATGCTACTGCCAACTGGCATGGTTTTTAAACTGTTGTTATTTGATTGTAGCCCTCCAAGCATTTTAAATGGACATACTAGTTAGTTGAGCAAATTCAAAAAGGACCTTGGCATTTCTACAATCCTGCATACAGCTATGCTCACTATGAGTTCTTCAGAAATGCTGCTCCACCTTAATCTCCAAATAAATGCCCGTCATGGTAAACTTGTCCTTTCTTTGTTTGCCCAAGTCTATTAAAAAAGGCAACACCAAATAAGGCTGACCTTCCGAAAAGGAATACATAAAAAAACTTCAGGACAAAAGCCAATACAAAATAGTTATTGAACTTCTACAAAGAAGACTAAGAGTAGTCAATGAAATTCTTAAAAAAAAAAAGAAAAAAAAAAGGAGGCTGCATATCTTTTCACATGTAAGCATATTTTCTCTTATTGAAATACTGTCTCCACAATAGTAAGAAAAAAACTTCAAGCAGTACTGTAATTGAGTCGTTCAGTCAAGAAAAATCTGTTTACATGTGCTTGCACCGATGAAAACATGCACTGACAATTGCTGCAGTTTTCTCTGCACCACGGCCTCTTATTTTTCAAACAAATTGACTTCCATTACAGTGAACAAGTGTGTGGACTTTGGTGCTGTGAACATAAAGCAATACAATCACAGGGATATTGGCGGTGGTCTCAAAACTGGTGTGCACAGAACTGTGTGGAACAATTACGTGTTGTTATATAATAGGTTTCATCAAATGCATTGCTGCTTGCATACCAACTAGAGCTCATTCATTTTGCTTATCAATCTAAAGAAGAAGTAACTGAATTAAAAGTGTACAGTTAAAAGCTCAGAGGTACATATAATAAACAAAAACAGATTAGATGTCTTTAATTAAGCTTTTATTAGAAGACCTTTATTCACATGGGCTACCCTGGAAAAGGAAACCAACTGATAAATTGATGGAATTACATAGTTGCACATAGTATTCCTCTGATTAATGTGATGCTGGTTTCCTACTGTGAGCTGTGGAGGTGGTAAAGCAACAGATATACTTACATAGCAGAGAAGAAGAAAGACGAGGAAAGAATAACAAACTAGTGGGGGCAGCCCAATGGTATGGTGCTTAGCACTGTTGCCTCATAGTAAGAAAGTCCTGGGTTTGGATCCAGTTTGGGGTCTCTCTGGTCAAAAACATGCATGGGGTTACTCATCGTGAGTGTGAATGGTCTTACACCTTGTGACAGATCGACCCCCCACATAGAAGAATGTAATATGAACAAAATCAGGAGTGAAAACAGTGATTTACAGAGAAAATTTTCAATAAAGGAATATACTTTTGTCTTTATTCTGTGGGTGTTTTTGCCTTTATCATTCCTGCCCTTTAGTTTCAAAGCAGTGGTTTATACTACCACTCCTTGATCACCTAAAATAAATTATACCTCGCTTCATGAACTTACAAGTGGAAAGGCGTGAGACAAATAAAACAGATCTATATTTAACAGCGAAATAAGATGCAAACACATCTATTTGCAGCACTTCTCTTTCACCAGAACTGTCACCTTTAAATAACATACAACTCTTGCAATTTAAGAATAAACCAAGTTTCCCTAACTTGCTCTTTGTCTTGAGCTTGAATTTATAAAATGCTTCATCCTATTTTGCCATTGATGTTTGACAGACAGGTTATTGATTCGTTAATAAGATTTAATGTTAATTTAGCTGCATGTTGTGACTTTAATGTCAAAAAGAATGTTTGGAGAGTCTTCATTTTGGCTTTACCTGCATTTTATTTAAAGAAACAATATAGAAGAGGTTATAAAAGAGCTACAGCACAGGTGGGTGTGGTAGATTCC
>NW_024582934.1:48340-60803 GCF_018398535.1 Haplochromis burtoni
CTGGAGCTGTGGAGGTGGTAAAGCAACAGATATACTTACATAGCAGAGAAGAAGAAAGACGAGGAAAGAATAACAAACTAGTGGGGGCAGCCCAATGGTATGGTGCTTAGCACTGTTGCCTCATAGTAAGAAAGTCCTGGGTTTGGATCCAGTTTGGGGTCTCTCTGGTCAAAAACATGCATGGGGTTACTCATCGTGAGTGTGAATGGTCTTACACCTTGTGACAGATCGACCCCCCACATAGAAGAATGTAATATGAACAAAATCAGGAGTGAAAACAGTGATTTACAGAGAAAATTTTCAATAAAGGAATATACTTTTGTCTTTATTCTGTGGGTGTTTTTGCCTTTATCATTCCTGCCCTTTAGTTTCAAAGCAGTGGTTTATACTACCACTCCTTGATCACCTAAAATAAATTATACCTCGCTTCATGAACTTACAAGTGGAAAGGCGTGAGACAAATAAAACAGATCTATATTTAACAGCGAAATAAGATGCAAACACATCTATTTGCAGCACTTCTCTTTCACCAGAACTGTCACCTTTAAATAACATACAACTCTTGCAATTTAAGAATAAACCAAGTTTCCCTAACTTGCTCTTTGTCTTGAGCTTGAATTTATAAAATGCTTCATCCTATTTTGCCATTGATGTTTGACAGACAGGTTATTGATTCGTTAATAAGATTTAATGTTAATTTAGCTGCATGTTGTGACTTTAATGTCAAAAAGAATGTTTGGAGAGTCTTCATTTTGGCTTTACCTGCATTTTATTTAAAGAAACAATATAGAAGAGGTTATAAAAGAGCTACAGCACAGGTGGGTGTGGTAGATTCCCCTGCATCTATAAATGGATATATTTGTTTGTTACACACACACACACACACATACACACACCAAAAAAATCAAGGCCTTTATGCAATTTGTTGGTGTAATATCTTGGAAAGCTCTCAATCAATAATTAAATGGAGGCCAAACATGGCAGACTGGCAGTTTTATTGAGGGAAATTACTCACACACACTTACATTGAAAGCAGTTATGTGCTGATTGGCTAGTGGCACTCCACAGTGTGGTTATTGTACTGAGCATATCTGAGGGACATAACAAAAACCCAGTGTTATTTCTCACGTGCATTTGAGAACTTTTACCCCCAGTAAGTAAACAAACCGTGTGGTCAGGCTGCTCTGCACTGCTTTCATCAGCTTCTACGGGCTGTTGAGGTTGTTAGTGCTTTGCTGGCTGAATGAATTTAATCTGCCATAGTTGCTTAGCAACCTAAACTATGTGTATTTGTTTTTGTGTACTTGTCTTAGATGTCGTGTGTGGTACATGCGTGTATGTTCGCTTGCTTGCAAAATAATCCCCCTCCCATTTTGGCTTCTGGACTTTTGGATGTCATGGATGCCTGACTAAATTAAAGTGGTTTGTGACAGTTATACATAACATGTCACGCAGTGTGATACAAAGTTGCTTTCTATCACTGGATATATTTAAGGTTGTCAAATGTATTTCTTTAACTCACTGGCTGCACATCAGCACATTAACACTGTTACACATAGTCCTCTGAAGAAACAAACAGAGCGTGATTAGGAGAATTTTTAGCTCATTGCTTATTAGTTATCTATTCATGGATGTGGCAAGTCGACAAAATTTATACTGGGAGTCGGTTTAGCTGTAGGAGGCCAGAATAATGGTAGTAGTCAGCAATTTTTCTTTTTTTTTCTCCACAGCCTTTATTTTAAAATCTCAAGTTTATAAACATCTCAAAATATAATTCAATTGCATTTTCATGATAAGGGACTCAGAATGTCATATATTACATTCCATCTTCCTGAAGGTGTTTAAATGGATCTGACAAAGACCCACTTCGGGCTTGGCAAGATCCAATTATTTCCCCAGTCCCAAAAGTAGATGATGAAATAATGCTTGCACTGACAATCAGCTGATTCCTAGCCACTGGAGCACCTGACATTTATCAGCAAGAATCATATGTGATGTACACCAGGTCTTGGTTTTTTTAAAGCATCACAACATTCACTGTTAGACAGACAAATTCCTGAATCAGTTAACATACCGATTGCCTGGTCAATCAGACATCAAAAGCTGACAAGCAGCATTCACAGCATGTTCAACTGAACAAAAAAGATGTTAGTTGTTGTATTGCATTTCATTCAGACCCTCTTCTGTTCTAGTCCTCATTTGCCAGCTTTTACACAATGTGAAAGTGTCTGCTTGTAGTTTAAGTCTTACATTACATCCTTACCAGTGTTCTGACAACCAGAGGCCTGGAGTGATGTGGTTCTATTTGTTCCTACTGTGAACTACAATATGACTCTGCACAAGGCGCCTTGAAAAATCTCTTTTATATCATTTCAGCTACCCAACTGTAGTGGTTTGATTAGTTCTTAAATTCTCTATTTTCTAAAATTCTGTAATACACATTTTCTTCCTTCCCTTCACTTGTTGCTTGTGAGCTTTTGGGAGAGGTCCCAAGTGATGTGGTCCTGTATAAAATGAAGCACCACCTGAAATCGTTTGGCATGGGTCCTTTGTATGTTCTTACATCAAACTCTATTATACATATACAGTGGGGCAAAAAAGTATTTAGTCAGCCACCGATTGTGCAAGTTCCCCCACTTAAAATGATGACAGAGGTCAGTAATTTGCACCAGAGGTACACTTCAACTGTGAGAGACAGAATGTGAAAAAAAAATCCATGAATCCACATGGTAGGATTTGTAAAGAATTTATTCGTAAATTAGGGTTCAGGGTGGAAAATAAGTATTTGGTCACCTCAAACATGGAAAATCTCTGGCTCTCACAGACCTGTAACGTCTTCTGTAAGACGCTTTTCTGTCCCCCACTCGTTACCTGTATGAATGGCACCTGTTTGAACTCATCATCTGTATAAAAGACACCTGTCCACAGCCTCAAACAGTCAGACTCCAAACTCCGCCATGGCCAAGACCAAAGAGCTTTCGAAGGACACCAGGAAAAGTATTGTAGACCTGCACCAGACTGGGAAGAGTGAATCTACAATAGGCAAGCAGCTTGGTGTGAAAAAATCAACTGTGGGAGCAATCATCAGAAAATGGAAGACATACAAGACCACTGATAATCTCCCTCGATCTGGGGCTCCACGCAAGATCTCATCCCGTGGGGTCAAAATGATCATGAGAACGGTGAGCAAAGATCCCAGAACCACACGGGGGGACCTGGTGAATGACCTGCAGAGAGCTGGGACCAAAGTAACAAAGGTCACCATCAGTAACACACTACAACGGCAGGGAATCAAATCCCGCAGTGCCAGACGTGTTCCGCTGCTGAAGCCAGTGCATGTCCAGGCCCGTCTGAAGTTTGCCAGAGAGCACATGGATGATACAGCAGAGGATTGGGAGAATGTCATGTGGTCAGATGAAACCAAAGTAGAACTTTTTGGTATAAACTCAACTCGTCGTGTTTGGAGGAAGAAGAATACTGAGTTGCATCCCAAGAACACCATACCTACTGTGAAGCATGGGGGTGGAAACATCATGCTATGGGGCTGTTTTTCTGCCAAGGGGACAGGACGACTGATCCGTGTTAAGGACAGAATGAATGGGGCCATGTATCGTGAGATTTTGAGCCAAAACCTCCTTCCATCAGTGAGAACTTTGAAGATGAAACGAGGCTGGGTCTTCCAACATGACAATGATCCAAAACACACCGCCCGGGCAACAAAGGAGTGGCTCCGTAAGAAGCATTTGAAAGTCCTGGAGTGGCCTAGCCAGTCTCCAGACCTCAACCCCATAGAAAATCTGTGGCGGGAGTTGAAAGTCCGTGTTGCTCGGCGACAGCCCCAAAACATCACTGCTCTCGAGAAGATCTGCATGGAGGAATGGGCCAAAATACCAGCTACTGTGTGTGCAAACCTGGTAAAGACCTATAGTAAACGTTTGACCTCTGTTATTGCCAACAAAGGTTATGTTACAAAGTATTGAGTTGTATTTTTGTTATTGACCAAATACTTATTTTCCACCCTGATTTACGAATAAATTCTTTACAAATCCTACCATGTGGATTCATGGATTTTTTTTCACATTCTGTCTCTCACAGTTGAAGTGTACCTCTGGTGCAAATTACTGACCTCTGTCATCATTTTAGGTGGGGGAACTTGCACAATCGGTGGCTGACTAAATACTTTTTTGCCCCACTAGTTCAAAAGATTTTGCTTTGGAGCTCATTTTCTACAAATATTAAGCATGCTGCCCTGAAAAAAAAAAACAGTTAGCATCTGTCCTTTGTGTGGAAACAGAGATAGAATTAACAAGTCTCTGTATGAATGAACTCTGTAAATAATCTCTGTTAATAATCCAAACAGATAGGTTACTACCCACCTTGGCTAATGTGATGTGGAGGAGTTTGCAGTCTTTAAAGAAAACTTTGCTCATGTAAAGGTGGCTCCACAAGCACTTTCAGATTAGCATGGTTGAGATATTTTTATTATGCGTTTCAAACAACAGATGTTGGCTCTTCATCAAATCTCATCCACCAAATAATCAAAACAGCATACCTTTCTAATACAAAAAAACCCCTTCAAATTAACTTTTCTGGCACAAAATTTAAGTGTAATACAAGTATTTCTGAAAGTTTGAAGGCATTTAAGCTTTTCAGCTTTCTGAAAGACAGAAAAATATTATGTAAGTTGTAGCAACCTTGAAACATCTACACTGACGTATAAGTGTAGAAATCAAAATCATATTACTATACATGAACTCGATTTTTCTGGGTTCCATAAAAAAAACAAACCTAAAAAAATCAACAATTAATGGGATGTTAGCCTTATGTACATGGATAAATGTATATTTTTATATTTATCAATTTATCTATACTGTAAAAAAGCAAAAATAATTGGATAAATCCTATTACACCTATCATAGAACTTCTGGCTAAAAGGAAAAGATTTTTTCTTTAACTAATTTGTTCATTTATTTATTTATTGACTGGAGCTAGGATGCTTTTGTGAAACTGGTTTAGACTTTTAAAGACATTTCTGACAGACGAAACAATAAATGATCATTGTTGCTTTCATTTTGATGGGACCTAAATTTGCCTGTCATGTGACTGAATATTTCTTTTTGTCCCAGCAGCATTCTGAATACACAGAATCACAAGTAGCCAACCATAGAGTTTTGGAGAGCACTACTTTTAGAAGGGGAACACAAGAAAAATCAACCACTAGCCACTGCTGAATAAAAAAAAATAATCTTTTTGATGATTAAGATTTTATTTTGTTTCTTGCAGTGCTGCTCATGAAGCCCTCTTTTCTCGGCAATCCAAGAGTACATAAGAATAAACTGTGTCAAATCCTAAGAGTGATGAAAAAGTGAATAGTATTCTTTCAAATTCTTACTTAAAAGAATAGCGAGAGGCTAGTGAGGTTAGTTGGTTGGTTAGTGTAGTTTCTGGGAATGGGAATGTGCAGCAGCCTGCAGGGAACTTTCAAAAGGAAACATGTTCAAGATTAAAAACACCTTTTATTTTCTGTAAGATACAAGCAGTTTCTTATAATGTCTTGCACACAAACTATGATTGGACATTTATAATATACAAAATCTCTAATACGGCTATTAATTAATATTAAGGAAGCTACATTGCATAGGAAGATTAAAGCCCACTTGCGCACAAGTATAAATCTCAGGAACTTAAGCATATTACATGTCTTTATCACATTGTCGGCAGCAACAGCCTCTGTCTCAGTTTTCCGCTCTGAGTTATGACCTCATCATCCCGTTTGTATAAAAGCAAAAAATTAAATTAGTTAGAGTAATGAACCTAGGTGCTTTTCCTAAGAAATTTCTTTGCTCATTGTTCTCTGAGTTGTTTGAGAGAGTAATCTGCTGCGCATACCCCCATCTCACGTAAACCTTGTCCATCTAAGAAAGCTGTCAGGGGTCCGCCTTTTCAAACACGACACCCCATGGGGGTCCTAGATCAAAGATGGAAGCATGCTGAACGATGGGGCAGAGATGGGGCAGAGAGCTGGTATGAAGGGAGTTAGGAGTGCGATTCATCAAATTAAAAAATTTGCTTTCCTTTTCCCGGTAGGCAACGGAGTAAATTCTCTGGTACTTAACTTAGTGTGGCTTTGACAAGAAAGGAGAGGGGGAGGGGTCAGATGGTGGGAGGTAGAAGAAATTTCTTGGGAAGACAGTTGTGTGAGAGTGAACGAATTTGTAATTAATGACACTCTTACTCCTAATTAAAACCTCTTAGCTTTCTCCTCACAAGGTTGCAGCAGCTGGTAGAGACAAGGCCCTCACTGTGAGATGAGAGACATAAATTTCATGACAGTATCGAGAGGCAGCACCTGGTTATGCCTACACCTGTCACTGCTGGAATCGTAGCTCATTCTGTCAATGAATTAACATCCTCCTGGGCTAAGATAGAAAAGGGGTAGATTCTCTCATCCCAGAACGAAAATCCCTGGTGGCTCAAAGGTGGTAATATGTATCCATTTTCAAAATTAAATATATCGCTGTTTGGTTCAGCAAGGTAGACACCTGCCTCCTCTAGTAAAAATGGCATACTCCAGTTCTGAAAGATTTCCCCCAGGAACCACATCATAGTATTTCCTTGTAACTATAACTTAATATCATGTCAAAATCTCCTGAGGATGATACAGCTAGTCAAGCCACAGAAAGAAGGAAAACAAGAGCAAGTTAAATGCTTAGAGAAACAGATGGAGGCCAGGAGCAGGTGGAAGAAAGAGAGAGGCAACATAAGGGAGTAGGGAGGCAGAAAAAGGAAACTAAACACACAAAATGAAACAGAACACGATGCCCCTAGATAATAAAACCAACATGGGAACAATAAAAGCCTGTCAAGAAACACGAAAAACAATAGGAAACAGCATGGGATTGCCATTTAGTATTAAAATTTAATGTAAGTTCAATAAATGATTCTGTTGTCTTTTACAAAAGTGTCTTTAACCAGGGCAGATTGCACGAACAGTCCTGTGGGACGTGCATGCAGTAGATGCACTTCTTGCATGCAAACCCACTCCATTCTTTTAGCTCTGTGACTATCTTCTTATACAAGACTGGTAGGCCTGTTAGTTTCTGTGGTTTTCCATGTGTTACTAATTCTTTGTGTTTTAAACGGAGCTGCCTTTTGCAGTGTCTCTGCTCAATAGCTGACATTTCTGTTCCAATTATTTATAAATCGCCATGTCATATTGATGTGGTGATGTGGTGATGTTGTGATTTGCGATTACATCGGTTGTTCACATTAATCGCACAAGATCGCCCACACCGATCATTTGCTGAATTGAAAACTTTGGGGGATTTTGATTGTTCGTGTGCATGTTGCAAGCGTGTTGGCAGCTCAGGGAGATATCTGACAGGTGATGAACACATGACTCAGAGGCATCACCTGCTGTACTGTTTAGACCTACTTATAATTGGTTTCTTAGCTGCAGCTGCAGCTCCAACTTAAACTGACTTGATGCTTTAAAGAAAGAAAGAACTGATAATGGGGAATGGTGCATTATTTCAACCATGAGGCATGCTGCAGTTAAAATTGTATAAAATTGATTCAAGCACTAAAACAACTTGTCATCTTTGTGCTCCCTGATAGCATGATGAATTGCCACTGTGGACACCTCGATCACCTAAGCTGTCTTGGTAAGCCACACTTGATCACTGTCAGAGAAGCTCAAGATGGTCAGAGATTGCTGTATAGGCAAGGGACTTACTACCTCCCATTCTCTCTCCTTCTTTTCCCTCAGTCACACAAACACATACTCATTTGTGTCAGTCTGGCTGTCTTGCAGGCCCCAGATGAAAATACTCTTGGAAATACAGAAAATATTGTAAACAACTACATGAGGACATGCTTTGAATCCAAATTTGGAAAAAAAAAATCTGCTGAACCTTAGCGAATTGAATTTGCTGTGTGTTTTTAGGTTTAGGCAACAACAGGACCTTTAATAGGATGAGGGGAGAAACACACATTTGGTTAATGTTCATAATGTCACGCAAAGTGCTTCAAGTACCTGACATTAATAAACCCAGACCACAATCTGGCAATCACCTTAACAAAGTACCTCCACACCCTAAATGAAACAAAGAGTGTGTACTACACTTCATTGCATACATAAAAATAAAAACTGTTTTTTCATGAAAACGGCCACAAAAAGAATTTTCTAAAATCTCAAAATTATTGTTACACCATTAAGGTGGAATGTAGTGATATCAAACCTGTAATCAGTTACCCGTCATACCCACTGAGCTCACACTGGTATCATTTCGTTTTGTTTTTTTACTATGACTGAGAGAAAAGAAAGAAGAATGTTGTCAGAGAGCATAAGCAAGAAAATAATTGCAGAGCATGGTGAAGATAAAGGCTACTCTACAATTTCTAAGTAGCCTGATGCTCCTGTGATCACAGCTGCTAATATTAGGCTTAACTTTCAAAGCCGACCTCCCTGGATGTGGCTGCGAGAAGAAAATTGATGCTACATTCTAAAGTAACAGCTTTCACACTAATGTTCACAAGAAAAGTATGCTGGTTGCAGCTGTGTATTTCCACTGCACTCTTCAGACAAACAAAAACAGTCTCTTTTATTTCCCTTTAAAAAATGTGAACATAGCTTTGACAAACTCAGTGAATTCCATAGAAAAATGTGTGACTTATTACCTCCAAAAACCTTAAGCCACAAGGAAACTTAGGTTCCCTTTCTGAAAAAGCAGAACTGTCACGGGTGAATGTATAGTACTATGAATAAACCACCAAGGGAAGAGGTTAGTGTGTTGCTCTGGTCCAAGCAGCATAATCATTGCTCAAAGCACTTGCGTGATATTGTGCTTTGAGCCTAACAGAACCACTGGGGCACGTGGTCCCTCTCCTGGTTGTATTGCATAACTTCCAGCAGGATATGCACAGAAAATTAGCTTTTTTGTTTGCTTATTAAAGTACGGGAAAAAAGTTTTACCAAATATTTTGAATGTGGCATTACTTGAACATACAGCTTCATTTATTGCTGGTGTACATCAGAATAATTAATTAAAAGGCATGCAGTTAATACTGTATTGTGCTTTTTAAAATTTCTATCAAGATTATTTGCACACCAACTATCAATGATTAAATGCTCGGAATATGATTATATGCATCTTCTAGCTTCTCTCACGGCTTTTTACCACCTCATATACAGCCATAGCTTCATCTCATACTCAAATCAGCTGAATTTTAAAAGAAACATCAAAGAAGATGGATCTAGCAGGGCATACAGAGAGTGCCAAGAAATTCTTTTAAAGTCCTGAGTTCAACAGATGCCCCTTACATCTAGGCCTTCCAGTGAGCATCGACCACTGAGATATGCAGTCTTCCAAAACATGTTTTTTGCCCTTATAATCCTGTCTAAAGATCCACTTTCAGTTCATCTTCAGCTGGATACAAAGCCCAACTTTATCTTCAATCATTCTTTCATGTGAAGTGGAAAAAATGTAACTGTTTGTCTATTTCCTCGATTTAGTTTTTTTTTTTTATTTCATTAACAAAATTTCCATAAATTGAGTGTCACCATTATTAAGAGGAACTTTATTAAGCGCATAAAATGGAAAATGTCTAGTTTTTAATTAATTTATGTTTCCAAACATATTGTTTCTTCATATGCACTTACTTACATACAGATAATTACACATGAGTGAAATAAAATAAGTTAAAATGATCCATCAGTACACTCATCATAACACAACTCATTTTGAATTGAAGATACAGGCATCAAGTTTTTGGAATAGTCTAGCATTCACGCTGGCAATGAATACACAGGAGCTTTCCATCAGTTAAACTACTTCCATTGTCCTTGAAATACAGTATATACCCTCTATAAAGTTCTCTTGACCTACTTCATGTGTTATCAATGTTGACAGGTGCTGTACACTAGCGAGACACAATGACAGGACCTGTTTACTTTGCCCGGAACATCTGTTCAAATATCCTTTTGGAAGGAGCACCAGGAGACGTTTGTCTTTCTGTTCATTTAATGTGGCTCAGAATTCTGCTCCCACTTTAACATTTCATGCACTTACAAAGTAAACCTAAGCTTGTATAACATAATGATGGAAAAATTCACAGTTACAGAATTACTTTAATTGCCATGTTTTATTACTTTTTATAATGTTTGAGCTGGTTGTTGTATAACTTTTTATTTCAAAGAGGCTTGCCAAGAGAGGATTTAAAGCATTTAATTTTTTTATTTTGCACTTAAATTTATCATAAAAAGGGAAACTTAGCAGTTTTTGTTTTACCTAGCAGCCACCTTGAGGAGGGTAGCTTAGTGGATTTGTGCTCAAATCTATTTTCATGAGTCAATCAGTGAAAATATAGACTGAAATAGAAAAGGATTTATGAAAATCATTGTGATCCATGTTTTATATTAGTTTTGTAATCCTTTAAAATGTCACAACATGGTTTTGTTTATTGTGTTAGATTTACTCTTTACCATAAGTACAAATGATTTGATGATTATGATTACGATGATGCAAAAAAAAAAGTTACATTACATGAACCAGACTGAAATTTTGCAACTTGTACTTTTCCAAGTGTTTCTTTCCTAACTCTTAGACAGACTGATGAAAATGAGGTGCAGCGGGCCACTCTCTTGCAATGTTCACTGGTGGACAGATGGATAGCACCTTGACAAACAAAGAAAAACAGACAGACTGTGTCGCTTCACACAGAAGTGGGGAGAAGTGGTGACAGGCTATCTCCATGCATATTGATGCCAGCCAGCCACACTGGCATAGGTTTGATTGAATAGTCACACAATGGGAAAAGGCAGGCTACTTTTCATGTTCGGCCATCAATCAGTGCAGCAGACTGCAGCTCTCTCAGCTTTGTTTGAGTGTCAATTAGCTGACGTGGTTTGGGTTGCAAGATGAATTTCAGAGGTTTCTGTTTTTCATAAGGCAGACAGCAGTTACCGTACAGCTGTGGGACCAATCAGCCCCTTCAAACAACAGAGGAACAGATTAATGGTCAAAAAAGGCTGAATGGCTTATTTTTTAAATATATATATCAATAACCTAACAGAAAGGTGAGAACTATCACATTTGCTCTTTCTGTATGTGGTTTAGACAATCTGTATTTATGCAAGAAACTATTTTCTGTGGATAAAAACAAAAAAATATCTATCATATCAACCGACTAAAGATGTAACAAAGCATGCGATGGATGGGGAAACAGGCTGATCCATGACTCCCCTCTTTACTTTGGGTTTATTAGCTCATTTGCAGTCAAGAAACTGTTTATGCTTGTTTAATTCTCTCCAGGACCGCTTGCAACATGGTCCATTGCTTGGTGTGCTTGATGTTCTCAAATAATTCAGCACCTTAAAATCTCATCATGCAGTCAGTAGCTTATAGCTTTGCACCCTGACGGGATTTGCTCAATACTTAGCATTCTTCTGGCTCCTTTGAGCCTAAATAGGACCACTGAGCCATGTAAAACAATAACTGCATCAGTTTTCTGCTTTGCAACCACCTTGCATTGTTCACAAGAAGTCCTGAAAGACATAATTGTTTATGGTGTCCATTTTAGATGGTTGTATTTTTTTGACTGCTGCTATGTGCTTACACCATAAATATAGTAGAGAGTTTGTTATGTAATTTGTCTCATACAAAGAAAAGAATATATCAAGAACCACCGTCAGCTAACTACAGTTTACAAATATATAAAGACTGACTTTTCGAGGTAATTTGAAATTTTCATAATGCAAGATAATTGACAAGATTTTTGCACTTGCACAACGAGGCAGATTAGATTCTCTAATCCATGTGGCAGGAAGAATGTGTCTAACACAGAAAGGCCTGTCCTAACTCATGAAACCCCCAGTCTTTGTACTGCTGATACACTAATTCTCCTGGTTAATTAGACCATAATGGAAAAGGGAATCTTTTAACTTCAGATTAAATGAACATAAATGGTTTGGCTTGATTAGACAGCTTAGCATTTAATTAGCTTTTACATTACATAATTTATAAAGTCTAAGACCAACCAAGTTCTTGAGTTCTGGGTTTGTTTAGATGTCATGTCTTCAATTCTATAACAGAGTTCATGTAAGTAAAAGTCTGTGATATTATTACCTCCGAAACGTCAACAGTACCACAGGAACTATCGACTTTAATTTCACTCTTGCAACTACCTCAATGGACCATCTGGTAAATGATTTTCACACCACCAAAAACATTTTACACAACATTTTCTGCATGTGATTAATTCAAGTGAAAACGGACCCTCTTATATCAGGTAATAATAATAATAAGTGCCTCACATCCAGATTGTACCACCTGTTACTGGCATGTGTTGCAGGTTACTGAATGTTTCTCTCTCAGCATGTTAGAACTGATACACACACACACACACACACACACACACACACACACACACACACACACACACAGATAGATAGAATGATGTGTGT
>NW_024582934.1:60823-67444 GCF_018398535.1 Haplochromis burtoni
TGTGTGTATATATATATATATATATGCGTATATAAAACATGTGCGCTGTTTTCAATAAATTGCAAGCTCAAAAGATGTTTTCTTACTCCTATTTCTTCTTGTTGCATGTTGAAGCTCTACTTGGAACCTTGTTAAGATGCAAAATAAAAATTTTTGTCATTTTTGTGGTCTTACACTTTTGATCGGGACTATGCAATGGATCACATTAAGAAACGGCAAACAAAATAGAGCAGTATGAAAAGTTCTTTGTAACAGTGCAAGAATGTCTTAATTGGTTAATTGTTAAATGTACATTACTGCTTTCTTTTTTTTTTGCTTGAATATATTATTTAAAAATATTGTTAAAAAGATTCAAATCATTGTGTAAAAATGTGTATTTTAATGCAGATATACATAAATATTCTACCAGGCAGGCTACAGGACGGTATATTTTATTACCCATAGCAGGAACCAATTAAATGAAAACAACAGTTTTACACAGGGCTATGAATCAATGGAATTTCCTGCTAATACAGTTCTGAATTTAGAAAACTTTTACAGCAATATTTTTTGGGTTTGACTTTTTATGACAGTTACAAATTGTTACATAATGAATTTGGATTCCTGTTTTTGTGCTGTAGTAATGATGGCAATTTTATTTTAATTAAATGTTATATTATCAAAGTTTACTCTGATATGAGGTAAAGAGCTGTCTTTTTTGTTTGTATGTGTGTTTTTTGTTTCTTTGGTTTGCTATGATGTTATATTGTATATATGTATATGTTTATAGTGCACTGTCAAAATGTAAACATTTGTAATCCCAGGAAGAACAGCTGCTGCATTGCTGCAGGTAATAAGGATTGTAATGAACTAAGCTAAACCTAATGTTAACATTTATGACAGTACAGTTAGATAAAGCCTGAACAAGTATGGCTTATTTTGAAAAGTTGCCAGGAAAAAGTCTCTTCTCTCTAAAATGAAATGAGACCAACACCAACTGGGAAGCACGGTGGTGGAGGGGTGATGAAACTGGACACCTCGCAGTCATTGAATCAACCATGAACTCATCAAATTGTCATAGTCTTCACTGGTCAGTCATGTTTTCTGTGATTCCTAACACATTTTGTTCCAAGGAGGTCGAGCTCAGCCTTCCCTAGAGAAGTTGGGTTCCCAGTTTCTGCTCCAGTTGGCACATCTTATCCTCTTCGCTTTATCTCATACCATAGTTAAGGTACAGCTCCAGTGCTCACTCTTTGCCAGATTGTACCACAAGTGCTAATCCAGCACATGTTAGAAGTTCCACAGTTAACTTCCCTGCGTGGTGATTCCTGTGAAGCTGAAGAGCGGCCACAAACCTAAACTTCTCTACCTCTCTCAATTAAGCATGTGTGCTCTGAAGAAGTTTTGCCAAGTACTCACCTTCTGTTTCCCTCTGCCTGCTCACCCTCCTGTGGATTGAATTTTTCCCCCCACAGCTCATTCCTCTTCTGTTTTAAGTAAGCACCAACTATATAATTCTAATACTTTGACTTAGCTTAGACAGGACATGACTCCCATCTCTTTGCAGTCCTAAGTTGTTTTGCCTAAGTTGCCAGATGTTTTCCAGGATTCTCCCTTATTAACATTCTTTGTCCAAATCATGTTGTGTCATGTGTCCTGCCCAGAGATGGGCAGTAACGCGTTACTTGTAACGCGTTACTGTAATCTGATTCCTTTTTTCAAGTAACGAGTAAAGTAAGGGATTACTATTGTAAAAACAGTAATTAGATTACCGTTACTGCGAAAATGTCTCATGACAGTGACGTAAGCGAGTGCGCCGTTAGTGACAACAGCTGTGTGCAGATCAACAATGGATCACATATCGATTGTGGGAGAGAGTATGAGCGTGCAGCGTTTAAAGTGTGGAAGTACTGACCTTACTTTGAGTTTGATTCCATAAAAAGTGACAAAACCATAACTTAAGAAAACTTCTTTTTACAGCGAAAAAAACCCCTAAACTTCCGAGCAAGCACCGAGTGCGCAACCACGTAATGGGAAATTCACAGAGAAACTCGCGGATTCTTCAACTGACCACGGCACACCTGCACCAGGGTAAACCTCTGCCTGCCCTACTCCTGCTTTACAGGTGAAAATAGAGCAACAGGACCGCTGAGTCTTTGACTTTATTTATTTTCTGCTGTGTTTTACTTGCATCTATTTAAAAGAGTGAGTGTAAACACAAAAAATATTTTATTTTATGTGCAGAAAATAGGTTTAAATGTTAAACTAATTTATTCAAGTCAGAGAATGGTGCATATAATTAAATTTTTGCTTGATGCATAAAGTTAAAAGATTAAAACTGATAAAACAAGTTAAAAAAAAGAGACTTTTCCATTTGATTACATTTTGTATGATGGATTATGTAGAAAAAGTAGAATTGGGCTGAAAGCTCTATCGCTTTATCACCTATTCAGGTTGCAAATCGTGCTTTTAAAAAGTAACTAAGTAACTAAGTAATTAATTACTTTTGAAAATAAGTAATCAGTAAAGTAACAGGATTACTTTTTTGGGGAAGTAATCAGTAATTACTGATTACTTTTTTCAAGTAACTTGACCAACACTGGTCCTGCCTGAGACTATTCTGTGTTTACACCTTTTATGGTCATAACACGTATTCTACAATCAAATGTGAGGCCATCTGTCTGAAGCCTAAAGGTTAGCCAAAACTGGGCAACGCAACAGAGAATCATCCCAGTCAGAGCAGCAAATTTACAACAAATCTGGCTGAAAAAGAGAAGAATATAGGTGTCGCAATGGCCCAGTCAAAGTCTAGACCTCAAGACAATTGAAATGCTGTGGTGGGACCTTAAGAGAGCTGTGCATAAACAAATGCCTTTAAACCTCAAGGAACTGAAGCATGGAACAAAACTCCTTCACAATATTCTTAGATATTGACAGTCATGCAGAAATTAACTACTTCAATTTTTTGCTTCTAAAGGTGGTTATACAAGCTGCCTATGTTTTTCACACAGACATATAGTCTTTCTGACTAATATATTTATTTTTCACATGACTGTAGAACAATACATTTAAGAAATATTGAAAAGCAGTAGGAACAGTAAAATATTTGGTTTGTGGATTAGACAGATCACAACATTTCAGTAATAAATTGGGCCCTTTCTTATTTTTATTTTTCATAGAAACTGCTGCAATTGTACAATGGATTAAAAAATGCCATTTTCCAGTCAGTTACTCAGCATATTGCTTATTGTATTGACAATATATTATTAATCTACTGATCATGAACCATGCTTGTAATTTCACCTGCCCTCTTCTGATGTCATGTCACAGAAGAGTATGACATTTCCCACTCGTCCCACCTCCTCTTTAATAATTCGGTGACCAGTTTTAGAACACCGTAACCTGTCCCTTGGTTGGCAGAGATATTTTTAGTCCAGCTCCTACTACTGCCTCATCTCTGTAGACATTGGTGTGTGCGGAAGGATGGGGTCATTCTCGTTGAAACATATGTTGTAAAAACACTTGTTCAAGCCCTACATAAGCCTCTTCTTGAAGACCAAAGACTTGAGCATGACCTATAAACACGTCAACTCTAATAATACACTTATTTACATGGGACTATAATTAGGGGTAAAGTAAAAGCTCGTTTACCTCATCTTACAGTTAGTACTTTTCTCAGCATTATCATCTTTTAGTTTATGGTTCATATTGATGCTGCTACTTAAAACACCTATGAAAGAGCAATGAAAAAATGTTGCTATAACACATCTGGGGACAAAAAAGAAAAGCCAAGCAAAATAAAGAAGAATGAAAGAAGACTGTACATATTGTATGCCATACATTAGAGTTAGAGTGCTGCAGTGCTCATAAGAAGTTTCTCCTGCAGGAACCTTTATGTGTCAATGTATGGTTTAATGAGCAAAAATATTTATCATCATTAAGGCACATCTAAACGGAGTACAACATGCTCAGTGCACACCAGTGAACCGTATATAACCATACATCTGTTTATGTATTTTCTTGGATCAATCAAAATCAACACCATAAATTTTAATTATCAAAATATGCTCCAGTCCCCTTCGAATGTGCAGATTTTATTTAATTAGCTTGTGATGACGCCTCAGATGCCTCACAAAGATGTGATAATATGCCTTATCTTATACAATATCTTATACATAGAATTTGTTATTTGTAATCTGTACGGTCTAGTAAATTTCTTACTTGAATGTAAAAGGTTATTTTTATCAGTAAATAAGTGAGCAAATATATACAGTACATTTACAGCTTTGAAACCTTGTAAGTGCAGAAAATCAAATGTAGTTGTCAGTACAGTCCATTAATTACTTAAATTACTTTCAGTATGGTAATTGGTTACACGTTTCTTTATTTGGCTTGTAATCAGTCATGCAGAATAGGTTACGTGTACTAACACCAACTTTCCGAAATGTTGGTCATGTGCAACCAAATTGAGTTTTAGTACAATAATGAAACGCTGGAATTTTCCATTAAAGAATTTAATTTTACATTGACAACTCAGTGAATACCCAAAAAGGTATGAATGATTACTATTCAGATACTCAAAAAGTAGTCTTTTGAAAATGTTATACATTTTCAGAACTTCAATCTTAAAATCGGAATTGGATCCAACAAGATTTACTATAGAAGAAAAAGGGATAGAGAAATAAAGTGCTAGAGAAGGTAAGTCACTAACATTTACTGTGTAACATGCAGCAGGTGGCGAATGCTGGTGATGGGAGATTGGTTTGGATGAATGAGAAATGAAAAGGCAAGAAGTACACAGCGGAGAGGCAAGCAGCGAGAGCTGTAGTAAAAAGCAGTGAGGCTGTTTGACATTTGCATGAGTCAGACAGTATGATTACAAACCTGAAGCAAAAGAGAGATTTGGTTGCTGGCAAGTAAAACAATAAAGAAAATAAAGAACTAGAACAGAATTAAGAGACTTCTCATATATGCCACACACACATACAAACTGTGCAATCTGATAATGATTGATTACAGAAACCAGGGTTTAAATAAAGCATGCCAGTCAGAAGATGAGGTGTGGGTGACTAGGCATTGCCAATTAGGAGCAAGCTAATTGGTTAATGCAATTTTAAGGAGCCAAGACACACCACACTCAGAGGCACACAGAGACAAACAGGGAAAGAGATGAAAACATGAGAAATGGCAGGTAAACACAGGGAAAAGAGGAGTAACTGAACTGCTTAAAATTAAGTTCACTATACTCACAATATTTACAGTATATTGGGCTTATCATGTTTTGCTATAGCCGATTAACCATAATAATAATGCTAAGTGGAATCATGACAGTGATAATAATTTCAGAAAGTCAGATCACTTTTTTCAAGTCTATTAGCAGTTTTTGATGAATACTACATATAAAACAATGTTTTTTCTCACCAGATCAACAACTGCAAACATTGATAGGCCAAGAAAACAAAATGACGAATGAAAAAATGTAGCAGAAGCCAAAAGCATCACAGAACACCTAAAGCCACAAAGAAAATGTAGCAAGCGCATGCTGACAGTATGAATGCATGTGTCCATCAATATAATTGCCCCATCATAAAGGATGAGTAGATCTGACTCTAAACACAGTTTTACGTTCAATTAAATTACAACATAGAAATGTTTGGACAGTTTCAGGTTTACGGTTCAGTGGAGATAATAAGTCTTGGAAACAAGTAAAGGCAAAATAATAACATGCAAAAGCATAACTCACTTCTGTAAGTACACCTGGAAATCATAAAAGCTCAAGAAGTAATCTAATCACCTTACAAAGATAAGCAGTTGTCTCTGCTGAGAATTTATATCTCTCATAGCCTATAGATCGCCTCTGGAGAAAGGGTGTCTGAAAATTCTTGCCCTTTAGATAAATCTCACGGTTCACACGAAAAGCTCAAAGGGATTTATCTATAAGTGATGATGTCATTTTTCAAGAGAATTTATTGATTACAAGTAGTGGTTTTAAATGTGCTTAACTGGACAGTGTGCATCATAAGTTATCTTGACAGTCCACCCCATTAAACTGGAAGTACAATTCTGACACACACAGACACACAGATCCCTGGATTAAACCCGAAGTAACCTCACAAAACCCCAAATCCTGCTTTTAGTACAGGCCTCTGGAGGCATGTCGTGAAACATGACAGAATGAAACTTCTAGTGTACGCTTACAGTTCTGATCGAAACCTTACAGATACTCATCATGGACATAGATGCAAAGTGAAATATTAGGCTTTTAACCTCAAGTAGTTGTCAAATAAAATCATGCTAGGTTGTGATGGCCACCAAAAGCATCTGTCCAAGCTGCATTACTAACTAACATGTAACCAGTGTTCGGAAGGTTACTTTTAAAATGTGTTCGACTACAGATTGCACAATACATGGCCCAAAATGTGTTTTTTTAACATATTCCATTAAGTTACTCAATGAGAGTAACGTATTCTGAATACTCAATATATTGTCATGCTTTTTACAACTGCTGTGGGATTTATTACTATTACTGAAGGCTACTCGCCATACCAATACCAACTAGATTTTTAAATATTAATATAAAATGAGTAACAGTAGGTAGGGTGGACATTAGGTGAGGCTAGGGTTGCCAACCGTCCCTTAAAA